>NW_019733326.1:1579081-1627978 GCF_002891405.2 Cryptotermes secundus
CGCGGCGGCCCGGGTTCGATCCCGGGTCTGGTCAAGTGGGATTTGTGGTGGACAAAGTGGCGCTGGGGCAGTTTTTCTCTGAGTACTTCGGTTTCACCTGTCAATCTTCATTCCACAAATTGCTCCACAATCACCCTCACCTATCATATGGGGCTGGTATAATAGGCCAAAAGTGGCCGCAGTACAAGCGATTTAGTCCCACCCCACTAGCATTAAAATAAAAAAGGTATCATATTCTCATCCATTGCAATACAAGGCTCAGGCGCAATACTATGAACTGTGTTAGTACACGTAAGTAGTGCGTAGAAACAAATGACAGTCAACTGAACTGCGTCTTTACGTCCAAACGCTGAGAGCGCTCGAGGAAGCCACAATTTCCTGGCGTGAACCATGTCCAACGGTTGCAGCCGCTACAGAAATTCAAGTGCAGCCCAATGTTCAGTGTCCTGAGCGTGTTACTGAGCTGTTGCAGTGCGACTGTCTTGTCATTGCGCTAAGCATAAACACGGACAATAGATGTGTGTATCACTGAACTGTTTGTTTTCAGAAGTTTCTGAGCTGTTGTTGAGTGCATTCATTTTGAAAATACTATATATAGGATTTATATTCTAATTTTGTGTATTAATTCCGTTTATAAATAGGTGACTATATGAATAAGGAACAACAATTATTGCACCATACATGTCCTCTGTTTCGTTCCACTACCCAAAATTTCCCCAACACATATTTGTATGAAGTTAATGAAAATCATTAGCAGGAACACTTTATTAGTCTCTTCGGCCTGTTTGTCAATTTTTACGAATTACGTCATAATAATCTTACTGGAAACAAAAAAGAGCGAATTCATTTTGTATAGTTGTTATGACAAAAGTGGTAAATTTTTAGTAAAGAAGGTTGTTGAGATGTCATTTCTTCGACTCCCATTTCTGAATGTTTACATACTGGTAGTTATACTTACCATTATTGCTGGAGATCACACATATTACCAAGAAACATCTAGAAAAGGAAGAAGCGTCTATTTCGAAAATGCCACGCTGCAGCAATATGGAGAGCAGACCGCTGAGGTAAGCTTACCAAATTACCCCTTACTCGACGTTTGTTGTATCTGTTTCCTAGTAAGTTGATATTTAACATTTTTTTTTTACTTATAAAGTGACTTTGCTCTCAGTACCAAGCCTATATGACGTAGAATTAAAGAGGATCTGGAAGGAGGCGGTTACGGTCTAATCAAAGAAATGTCGCAGAATTTACCTGGAGACACTGACAAAAAGAACGAAATGCCTCATTCAGATTACACGGCCTCCCGGCCGAGATTCGAAATAATATCCTCCTGAGTATAAGTCTATAATGTTACCGCTTCAGCCAACGAAGAAAATGCGCTAATTAACACAGCGAAATAATTAGGTTCGGCCGATAAAATTGATCTGTACGAAGTAACTCTCATCACATCCACTAGCCAGTTGTCTGCATTTCCTTGCGCACTGATCTGCTTTGTGAGGACTGGTAAAGAAATTCTAACTAGTAACGGTGATTTCGTACACACATAGATTAATCAAAATATTATCAAGATTTATGTGTGACTATAGACGGGGTTTGGATTGGTGAATGTATTTATAAGTAATTACAGCGCCACCGCTAATCAAAATTCACAGCACCCGCTAAGGCTTCTCCAGCCTGATGTGTCTTCACCATCCGTTCCTTGGCAACGGCTTCTAACAGTGGAGATTCTTCAGTTTCCGCACTCACGCTATTCCCTGCTGGCCAAAGTCTCACAACTAAGCTCTAACCTTGTTCCTTGCTTATAACATCTCAGCACGGACCAAGTGGAAACACCTCTTTTCCATTTTTGTAGTCCAAATTTTGCATTATTAAGAATCTGGGAACGTGTATAACGAGACGTTGCCCAGAAACGGGTCTGGTATATCGGCCCATCTCGCGGTCGTTTTATAGCAACGGTACTACATGCTACAATATAAATAAACCAAAATTTACCAGGATGTAAGGCGCGACCTTAAAAACTGAAAAACATTAAAAGCTGTAATGATTTTGTAAATGCTCGATTATTAAATACGTCATATTCTGTCAGACTAAAAAATATAAGTAAAACATAAGTTTTTCCTTATACTTAATTAAGCACCATGCAATGAAAACATACATGAGAGATTAGGAAAATTTCCAGACATCTGAACCTTGATATCAGATGAAGGTGAGTGGTTAGCTTCACATCCTGGTCGCCTTAACCTGGGGAAGAGATAAACGCATTGTCACATGTAGGTGGTACGCGTGACGAAAATTACGGGTTCTAGTTCGCATGATTGGATCTATTAGCACCTTGTTTACAGCGCTACCGCTGATTTACATACACTGGTCCTCTCCTGCTACCACAACTAAAACGCAGGAACTGTAACAGTTGCACTGAATCACACTCTCCAACTGTTACACACGAATGAAAACTTCTACTTCGCAGGTCAACGAACTTTCCGTGGCTCTATTCTATTGAGAACTCAGAACTCACAACTGAGTCGTAGCGCCGTTTGTTAAAAAAACTCCTTTGCGCGAACCTCAAGAAAAAACCCGTCTTCCATTGTTAAAACATGTTTACCGAACCACTGCATAGCAACGGTCGCGGCGCGGACCACATAGAAAACACTCTATTGTTGAAGTTTGTTTACCGAGCCGTTGTTACGTTACAGTATGTTTTAGATAGAGAGCTAGATGAGCCTTCTGACCGGTCTGAAAGCTTCTAAGAAGAGAAAACCATCTTACCTTTGTCGAGATTGACCCCAGCTCGCAGTCTAAGCGCTAGAAAAGAGCCTCTTAATTTTACGCGAAAAAAGTAATTAACTTTAGATGCCCCATCAACTACTTCGTTTGCTGGTAGTGCAAAGAGACTTTTTCTTCTGTACAGGGTGTAGATTGGCTCTGGGGCCTATCCAGCCTCCTATTCACGGATACAGTGGGGGTGGGGGGAGAGAAGTGCCAGGGGCGTGAAACTGACCACTCACCAGCACCTAGCGTCGAAGTAGAGAATGCTGGAGTTATAATTCCACTCCCCACAGAAGTCTTCATGGCGTGCTGCTTAATTATTTAAACAGGGAAAATTTTGTTTCAATTTTTGCTTCATTCAGTTTGCTCTCATTCCTTTGTCTTCACATGAGTCTCTCTGTCTGTCTTCGCTGTCTCTCTGGTCTTCATTTTGCTTCACTCTTCCTGGAGTGAAGTGCTCCTGATTTATTTAAGACAATCTAGTTCACCGCCATTTCGACAAAATGGTGTAGCGGCCGCTTCGCTTTATTTCTATATATACTCGTAAATATGCACTTTACTGGTGAGAGCACTGACACTGCGCATCTTCGGGCTGCTATAGCAACGAATTTTTGAACGTCAACATATTACATAAACGTTAAAACGTGTATATTGCGTAAGAAAGAGCAGCATTTTTTCCATATTAAAGGAACATGGGCCTGGAACAAGCAGACCATTTTGTTAGCCTGCTCTAGTCAGTTTGTAGCGATTTATATTCTCCTTTAAAAGCAACGATAACTCAATCGTTATAGCGACGAGCTTGAAGGCCGGGGTTCGATTCCCGACAGAAGCCAATTTTTTCTCTACTCTAAGACTGGATCTGGGACCACCAAACCTCCTACCCAATGGGTACCGGGAGCTTTCTACCAGGGAGTAAAACGACACGGGCGTGAAGCTGACCACTCACTTCCGTTCGATGCCTTTTTTGCTTTTTATTGCTAGTGGGGTGGGACTAAGTCCCTTGTACTGCGGCCACTTATGGCCTATTGTACCAGCCCCAGATGATAGGTGAGGGTGATTGTGGAGCAATTGGTGGAATGAAGATTGGCAGGGGAAACCGAAGTACTCGGAGAAAACCTGCCCCAGCGGCACTTTGTGCACCACAAATCCCACTTGACCAAATTTGGGATCGAACCCGGGACGCCGCGGTGGGAAGCCAGCGACTAACCGCTTGAGGTATGGCGTTAAATTAGTTAAGCACTGGCACAACTTTGTCTGGTGATTTCTGTGAGTACTGGTGATCCTTTTCGTGGCTATATGCAGTATACTTTATGAAGGAGACGGTGAACAATCGTCCATTTTCATATATCATTCGTTGGAGAGGGCGTGACATGTCGACCTCGACATATTGTCACGTTTATGAGTGACTACAGACGGCGTTTGCATTGGTAATTAGATTCATTGAAATCTTACAGATCGTAACTACAAGTAATTCTAGCGCTATCGCTAATTCACACACACTGTACACTTCAATACAGCACACACTAAGCCTTTACAGTCTATTTCATCTTCACCGGTTGTCGCCTGGTAACGGCTTCCAAAGCCGTAACTTCCTCAGCTTGTGTTCACGCCCTTACCCTTCGGCGACTTTCTCACATCAAAGTAAACTGAAAGTCAAAGTGGCATTGCGACTGACGGTCAGTCAGTCTGTCTGTCTTGGTGTCTAACCCAATCTGGGGCTTATGACCAGATATTTATTACTGTTTGACAGTTTAGGTCTTGTTATTATGGGGCGCCCTCTCTGACGAGAGGACATGTCTGTCTTTTGTTAGAGTCATTGTCTGCAGTAGTAAGTCATTTGTCATAATATAAAGGATATTTACATTTTACATGTTAAACATGTTAAAAATATATATACAATATATACAGGGCCTCTGTCAGTCCAGGCTCAGTACAGCAGATTATGCCCTATTTCTAGTAGCTTCCGCTACAACGGCAGTCTAGTCACTTGAACACTAAGTAAACTCTCGACTTGTCCTGCTTAAAAAACTTCGGCAAGGACCGCACAGAAAACACATTCCCTAACAGCGCGTATATTGTTACGTCACGCAGATGTCGTACGAACTGCAAAGGGAACACCGCTTCCGGCCAGTCCATCGGTGCGTGTTAGGAATCCGTTGTATAGCAACGGGTCTACATGCTAGAATATCATTCAGTAGCATGGAGGAGTACGTGGGGGAAGAGGGGAAGTGAATGGTACAATGAGAATTCTCAGCAGGTGTCGAGATTAGTTTACTATAATTATTGTATATTCTGCTTTGTAAAACTTGAATTTTGCTTTGAATGTGTAGTTATCGAAGATCGCTGTTACAGATGAACCCACTTTTTGCCAAGCAACTAAACCATGTTGAGTCGATGGCCGAGTTTGCGAGTCTCGTGGTACGCAGTAACCGTCGCCTGTGTGCTGACACAACCCTCCGGATCCTGGTGAACCTCAACAATGGGAAGGCAGCCCACAGCGACATCGCTCCATCACAGGTAGAACTACGTGTATGCGGCTGAGCTGGCTCATTCGAACTTCTGCCTCTCAAACGAAAGCTTTTGAATTGTGGAACCACAATTTGTCCATGCATTTACTATACACAATCTGCAGAATCTGCAATATGTATATGTTCAATAAGTACTAGCTCGTGAATGAATTATGCCCAGTGGCACAACTCATCTACCCGTTTTTCTTTTTGTTCACCTAGGTATCATTTTTAATTCTTCTATTGCGGGGTTTTACCGGCCACGGTAGCCGAGTGGCCTAAGACACGTACTATTTTCGCTCGATCGGAAGCCGGGATCGTGGGTTCGAATCCCACACAAGGCATGGATGTTTTGTATGTATATGCATTTATTCTGTGTTTGTGTTGCACTGTGTTTAGGTAGAGGCCTTGCGACGAGCTTATCACTCGCCCAAGGAGTTCTACCGTCTGTAGAATGAACATTAAACTGAGAAATCAGCCTTATGCTCCAAAGTGGGAGCAAGAGGAGAGAGAGAGATTGGGGTTTTACTCAAGTGTGTCTGGTAGAGTTGGGACGGTGTATCTTTTCAGTCTATGTGCAGTTTCGCTATTGTCTAGTGGGTTTACTGCTAGTGCATTACTGTGGTTTTCTAATTTGCTTAAATATTTGGTATTCCCCTTTTTTATTTCACTGAGCACTGTGTATATTTGTAGACCTTCCTTGGTCCTGTGGCTGTTTCTGTACCGAGGTGCGTTCAGAATAGATCGGAGAGTCTTGGACTGAAAGCGCTAGAGGCTTTCGATGTTGGGACTGGAGGCTGTCCCCCACAGCTGAATTCCATAGGTCCATACGGGTCTAAGTACTGCTTTGTATAGGAGGCTTCGACCATAAAAATGCGGAGATGTTTATAAGAAAGAATTCGCGATTTCAGTGTCCACTAAATTTGTACCGTAATTAATGGCTCCTAAGAAGAGAGAACCAGGCATAAAAGTATTATCTACTGTGGTGAGAGCCCACGCAGTGCACACGGTGTCACAGCTCAGTGACCGCTGCGAGAGCCTCATGTCCAAGGGGCAGTCAGAATGAATTATCTTGCAACATTGCGATATCTACAGCTTTGTTCTGAATTTCCTGTTCGACAAAATCTGCCTCTTGCTGCCATAAAAATACCGCATTCCGTATTTCAAAACAATCTTTGATCATGGCGGTCACACTGCATCTAGAATTTGTTCAATTTCCCATCGACATCTTCATCTTATTCGTAAGTGCTCGCAGAATGACGTCCATGAACTTGTTCGAGACTTTCCTCTCAAACCCCGCCTTTTGTCTTATAGCCCTTACATCATTATAGCCTAAGTCATAAGTAGATTGGCGATGCGAGTGCCGTCTAATGCGCCTCTATCGGCATTCCCACGAACTCCTTGCAGCTGACCTGGAGAGAAGGCTATAAAAATTTTTATATACAGAGTGTAAATAAATATACGTTACAGAGCTCTGCGGTAGATAGATGGGTTTAATCTGATCATATTTTGTTAATACACCTATGTGCGGAAACGCTTTGTTTACGCGCTAGGGCCTCTGAAATGTGAAGGAGGGCGTCCTTACCTCTTACCTCTGCGGCTTACTGGAGATATTTACCTAATATTTCTCCAAGGGACCTTACCGGAGCTGCTGAAAATGGTGCCTTTGGAAGCCCGTCGTGAAATGTGGTTCTAGCATGATGACACCCCGGCACACTGCACTAATGTCGTCAGTGAGTACTTGGATGAAACTTTTGGCAACAGATGGATTGGACGTGGGGGCTCAATAACCTGGCCCCATCGCTCCCCTGACTTGACTCCACTGGATTTCTTTCTCTGGGGGTACATGCAAAGCCTTGTGTATGAGACACGACATGATCTTTGGCAATAATTTCAGTAGCAGCTGGAACCTTCCGGGAAATGCCAGGAATCTTTCAAAGGGTTCAGTATAACATAGCCAGGCGGTACAGAATTTTCAATGAAGTTGGAGACTGCCATTTTGAGCAACTTTTGAATGTAAAACAACCGTAACATCCCCTAAAACTTATGCATCCTCTCCGAAATGTTTGTGGCCCTTAGTGCAAAAGGAAGCATTTCCCCACATGGGTGTATTAACAAAATGTGATCAGACTGAACCCACCTATCCACCGCAGAGCGTTGTAACATATATTTATTTACACCCTGTATAGAGCAGGAAAGAGAGACAGGGTGGCTATGTTTTATAATTATTGGGGTAGAGACAGCTAGTCAATAAACACATCAGTATACGGCCTGAACAGTCGGGGAACCAGCGTTCAATTTCCTACAACGGTAGAGATTTTTCTCTTCTACACAACTTCCACGTCAGATCTGGGGCCCACTCAGTCTACTATCCAATGTGAACCAGGATAGGTTCCCTCGGGATAAAGCGTCTGGGACGTGAAGCTAACCAGTCACCTAAATCTTCTGCAGAGGTTAACAATATGTGGAGCTCAAACTCTGCTCCACCATACTTCATGGAGTTGTGTTTAATTAAGCACAGCGGCAGTTTTACCTTCCAATACAATCAGAAATTATTTATAGGTCAAGTACTGGACTAATCAGGAGTCGGTATAGCGAGGGTCTACGGGCTGGATGGCCAGAGTTCGATTCCCTGCGGCGTCAAGATTTTTCTCTTCTCCACGTCATTCAGACCGGCTCTGGGGCTCAAATAGTCTCGTATCCAGCGGGTACCGGGAACTCTTTCCCAGGGGGTAAAGCGGCCGGGGTGTGAAGTTGACTGCTCGTCTCAATATAATGCAGAGATCAAGAATGGTGGAGCTATACCTCCACAACCCCATATGTCTTCATGGCATAGTGCTTAAGTAATTAAGCACAGGGACAATTTTTTCACTTGTTTACACTTCATAACTGTTCCTCTTTCACAAGGAAGCAAAATTGTCATTATGACATCTTCTGGCGTGGGACGCCGTTTAGTGTGGTAAAGCTCATCGAAGTATTGGAGGAAGAGAGTGCTCTCCCGTCGTGAGAGTAGGAACTCATCTGCTGCGGAGATGCACACTATGTTCCTTCAAATATTCATGCAGTATCCAGCAGACAACATGGCATCGCGTTGCAAAAGACGATTATTTTCATATTTACCGGTCGGCCAGTCGGTCGGGTGAATTTCTGATGGTCCTCGCCAGCACAGTCAATATTGGTGTTCTTTCCAGACTTCTACATACTTTTAAATGGTTCGTTTTCTTAGACGAGAGAAGAGGTATGATTACTACTGGTCACTCCCACTCTACTGGGGAGCGACTGGTTCTCTTCTCCAAGCGCGCGCACACACACACACACTCTCTCTCTCTCTCTCTCTCTCTCTCTGCCGCACACGTGTGTTACAAAATGCTCATGCACTGACAAGTATTTATATGCTTGCAGGATCCGATAGAGAAACTCAAGGCTCTGTGTGTACAGATCAAGCGAGGAAGAGCAGCAGCGCTGCCAGGTGAGAAGAGAAGAAACTAGGCATTTTTAGAGATTTTAAAATTCGTTTAATAATACCGATGAGGTCATTGAATTTTTTCAGTTGACCTAATCCTTCCGGCCTCACTATGGCCTTGGGGTTCACTCAGCCTCTAACAGAAATGAGTACCAGGAATTAAATAAATAATTTTCCTTGGGAGTAAAGCGCGGCCGGCGCGTAAGGCTGACAACCTTACCGCCATCTTTGAGCCGATTGTCTAGATCAGCCGTGTCAAACGGCCCCTCAACTTTTAGAGCTAATTGATATTAAAATCAATATTGAATATTTAGTAGAAATATTTTTTGTAAAGACAATTTTCTAGCAGACCAGAAGACAAGAAGTGTCACGCAGACATAAATTAGCAGGCTGCAGGAAATTCAATGTTTTGTTATTTCTAACATAATTTCTTGTGTAATCTCTCTTTTTACATATTGAAAAGCTGTTTGATACTTGTCAAAAATGGCATTCTCTTGCTTTTTAAAACTGTAAGATATGTGACTTTAGGTAATTATATTGAAATTATTCCTAAATAATAAATAGAATTAAATTTCCTTGTATCAAAATCTAATGTATATTTCTATTTTGAAGTGCGGCCCTGGACTATTATTTATAGGGCTGAGGTGGCCCTCTGTACAAGTTGAGTTTGACATGCCTGATCTAGATAATGTGGGACCCTCAACGTCTCACAACCCTATGGGCCTTCATGGCCTGTTACAGAGATAGCTTTACTTTTACTTTTTACGTTACTGGGTCCATTCTATATTATACCAATACGTGTTTTATGAACCGAGCAGGTTACTGAACACTGGCCGGTGACTATAAAGCCATCAACATTTTTCGTCTGTGCTATTTAACAACGCTCTCGGCATCAAGAGCGGATGGTAGGATCATGCATTGGAAAGGATTTGGAATGGAAGCGGTTGTTGCTTAATCGAAGTACTATCCTGGAATTTACCGGCGAATCTGAGGAAAATCACGAGAAACCTCAGTCAGAATAGCAGTGTTCTGGCTGAGATTCGAACAGTGAACCTGTCCAATGCAAGTCGAGAGCGTTACCCCCAAGACAAACCTGTTCGGTGACAACAGAACCGAATGTCGATTGTGGGAAATAATTAAAATTGATGACTATAAAAAATAACTAAAAGTACAGGCCTAAAAATGATATGACATGTAGACCCGTTACTGGGCAACGACCGCGCAGTAAGCAAATATACAAGAGCCGTTATTTAAGTAACAAGCAACGATTGGATCCAGTAAGAGAGGAACGGCCCAGGACAGATAGTGAAGTGAAGTCAGTTGAGTCGAGTGAAGAGCAGCTGGGGTTGATGATAGGACTGCTGTCCCCACAGGATGAGTTATGATGTGCCGCCAGCTGCAAAATTCACGCTCTTGTCCCCTTTCTTCACGCTAAAAGCATGAAATCCATTGTGAATTATGTGCGGTTTATGACCAAAATGCAGTGAGTGAAGGAACTGTGAGACAGTGGCGTAAAATGTTCAAAGGTGGGCAAACAAATGCTCACGATGAAGAGAGAAGTGGTCTCTAGTGAGTAACGATCTTGTTGACCAAAAAATTTCCGAAAGAAAGGGAGCTTCACAATTTCAGAACTTTCATGTGAATTTCCACAAATTTCGCGCACTTTTCTCTACGAGATTATCACAGTTAAGCTAGGCTATCACAAGTTTTGCGCAAGACGCGTTCCGAAAATGCGCACAAAACACAGAGAATGCCTTCGTCTTTGACTTTAATTTTAGAGCGACCTCACAAAGATGGCGATGAATTTCTCGATCACATCCTATGAGTAACAGGCGATGAAACCTGGGGTTTGTTCGTGAATGCTGAAACCAAAAGCGCTCAAAACAGTGGATATACACGTACACACATTCACCAAACAAGTCGGGAAAGTTTAAAGAAACCATGTCTGACAGGTGGCCGAGAACTTTTTTCTGGGCCAGGAAAGGAGGGCTGATGGTGGAATTCATGCAACAAAGGGACCACAAGAACGCCAGAGGTGTAATGTGGGGCCCTATGTAACTGCGTAACCATTCAGCACAGACCGGCTCTGAGGTCCATCCAGCCTCCTATCCAATCTTTCCCAAGATGTAAAGAGGCAGGGGCGTGAAGCTAACCACTCACCTCCATTCTCCCACATGTCTGCACGACAAAGTAAGCAATTAATTAAGCACAGGGACGAATTTACTTTGCCCTTCTGATTTCAGTTGACACTGTCACGATTTTATGGACTCAGTAGAGGCAGGTTTTGGATTGATAACCGGATCTACTGAAATCTTTGATATAGCACGTGACTACACTTTACAGTACACACACATACACATGTGTCTAGTCACGTCTTCACTGCCGTTGCTTGGTAGCGGCTTCCGCCGGGGGACGTTTTCGTTTCTCTGAGTTCCCGAATTATCCCAATGCCTCAGCTACCAGCTTCTAACAGCAACAGCTCACACTAAACCTTAAAAATTCTCTGACTCACTCACCAACCAGCTAACTAAACTGACTGAGCTGCCCTGCTGCTAATATCTCGGCACGGGCCGCACAGAAAACACCGCTCCTCTGTCACTGTATAAGGGTCGTTGCCTAGTAACGGCAGCTGTATAGTTGTTTGTTTCGGTGTCGTTTCCTAGCAACGGGTGTACATGCCACAATACTATGGAATTCACAGGTCTGAAAAAACGTGAAATGAAAGCAATGAATGCCGCTTTGCTGGAAGGCAAGGGAGCGTCTTGCAAGCCGAGGGCCGTACTGGTGGAACTGCCTGCAGCTCCGTCCGGATCCTCCTACTACCCACAGTGCGTCACGGCCAAGCGGTGTGGGGGCTGTTGCAACAGCGCGCTGTTAGAATGCAGGCCTGTCAACATAACCACTGTGAAGAAGTGGGTTAGTACTGCAGAAAAACTCCATAACTTTCTACTAGGAACCTAACTTCAAAAAAGAACTTACTAACTGCTGAAATATGCAAGTGCAGAGGCTCCACTTCGAGCTCCATAATGTTATCATCTTATTTTTAGAGCAGTGATAGCTCAGTCGCTATAGAGACGGACTACGGGCTGGACGTGCCCGGTTCGATTCCTGGCAGTGCAAAATTTCTTCTCCACAGCATCCAGACCTTCTCTGGGGGCTCATCAAGCCTCCTATCCAATAGGTACCCGTGGATAAAACGGAAGGGGCGTCAAACTGACCACTCACCCCCATCTAATGCCGAGGTCAAGAATGGCGGAGCTATACTTCGGCTCCCCATGTCTTCATGGCATAGCGCTTAATTAATTAAGCACGGGGATAGCTTTAACCTGTTTAACATCTGTAACATTTTAAACAAGACGAAATGTTACTAAGTAACACACGATGGTGTCAGGTATGCTCTACATTAATGACAAGATCCTCATGCTATAGCAGTCATTATAATGGCTTTCCGCTGTTAATTGTGGGGGCACGCGGTAGCGTAGTTGGTTGAGGTGTTATGCTACAAGCCGGAAGGTCGCCGGTTCGATCCCCGATGAGGTAATTGAACTTTTCAATTGAACTAATCCTTCTAGCCGCAATATGGCCCAGGGATAGACATAGCCTCTAACAGAAACGAGTACCAGGAAACTTCCTGGGGGTAAAGGACGGCCGGGGCGTAAGGTTGACAATCTCACTGCTGATTGTCCAGAAAAATGTGGAAGCCTCGACGTCGCACAACCCTAAGGGCCTCCGCAGCCTCTTACAAGCTTACCTTTACTTTACTGTTAATTGTTGCAACACTAGGTACACATTTCCCGAGCTTAGAAGTGAAGTTGGGCTTAGCGCCTATAGCCTTTAAGTACGCGAAAGCACATCCGCACGATCACGGCCAGTTGGACAGTTAGTTGTAAGCCATTACAATAATGCGGCATATTTCGCAGTATCGATATAAAAATTCGTCAAACTCCGATCAATATACAAGTGAACCCACAATGTCGTAGTATGTGCAGATATTTTCCTGTTCTGTTGCACTGGCTGAAAACAAGAGCCTATCACAATATGGCATATATTACAACTGATGCGCGAATCAAATTGTGAAATATCTGTCGGTTTGTCGGTTTCGAAACAAAAACGAATTGAATGTCCCTTAATTGTCCACTCACTCGCAATGTGATTCTGCCTTTGGGTTTGAGTCAGTCAGTAGTCCGTGTGAAGGCGGGGTCGAATACCTCCACCGTGACCCTGCGAGTCGTAGGAGGCGAAAAAAGGGAAGTCTTGAATCTGAGAGAGTAAAATATGGTCGCGAGTCCTTAGGGATTCGGACCCGAGAATGGCTGCGCTGGCCAGGGCCAGTAGCAATTGTAAACGACAGATCCGTCCTCTCGTCAGAGAGCACACTCCACATCATCAAATCCGCAACTGTCTGACAGTAATACAAATTTGGTCATAAGCCCCAGATGGGTGCTTTATTCCAAGGCAGTCTGGCCGACTGAGCGTCGGTCGTAACATAAGACTCGACTCGGGTCGGTCAGTGGAGTCAGTGAGGCAGTCACAGAATTGCGGTTCAGTCGTTATGACCTGCTGCTGTGATGAGCCGGTAGCTGAGGCCAGGGATAGTTCGGGAAACCAGAGGAAGGGAAATATCCGCTGTTGAAGCCGCTACCAAGCAACGGCTAGTGAAGACCGTAAGAGACTGAGAACACTAATCTGTGTGTGACAGTGATTTTTAAAATATAATCATATGTTGTGTCTTAAAGTGTTCGGCAAATCCGATTACGAACCCAAGTCCCGTCTGCCGTCCCTTCAGATCGCGCCAATATTTATTTCATAATGTGCAGGTTCGTCAGTATTTTTCGGAAACAAAATATTCCGGAAATTTTGTGAAATGCCCGAAAATATAGGTTATTGCCATGAGCAGAACATAAAAATAAATTTAATTATCGTAAGAGACATATTTACCCTGAAGATAGAGGGAATAGGTTCCTAAGAAACGTCGATAAGCATCCATCAGACTATACAGGATCACATTCTGGATGAAAGTAATATTTATAGACCCAGCTGTGAGAATTTAAAAGCTTACAAAGCATTTACTTACTGTGCCTGATCTGGAACATATGTCCTTATTACACTTTGTTATGTTTTATGTTAATTCGTGTAACGTTTTGTTCGTTTTCAGGCTATAGAACTAGATGTGTTGTCAAGAAGTATGTATAAAAGTGCCAAGTCTTTCCAAATGGAACAGCATGAGGACTGTAAATGTGGCTGTAAGGTAAAAATGACTTCCTTCAGAAAGTTTCCTGCCTGTGCGGTATTTATGCAACCAGCCTTACCCCTTCCGTCAAGCGGACAATACAAATCTGAGTTATGCTGCATACACTTTACCCTTCTTCTGTCTTGTCCATCTCACCACCTCGTCACCAATATAACCGCCGCCCCCAAAATGGTGAACAAAATAATGGAAACACTACAGACACTATACACACAACTCTAGTAATATGATGTTAGACCACCTGTCGCTTTCAATTTAGCTGTAGTCCTTTTTGGGCTCAACCCATACAAGTTTTGAATAGTCTCTAGCGGAATTTTATTCCATTCTTCTTGAAGAACATCCTCAAAATGCTTTAAAGATGTTGTAGGTAGGAATCTGTTCCCCACTGTAGTCTACAAACCTGACCAGTGGTTCAGTGATGTTCAAATCTGGTGATTGTGCTGGTCAGGGAAGATGTTGAAGTTCACCTTCATGTTCTTCAAGCCGTGGCCGAACAGTTGCAGCCGTATGAGTGGGACATTGCCGGCTTGGAAAGCTGCATCGCTGTTCGGAAATAACGTCTGGACCATGGGATGCACCTGACTATCCAACCTGTCCGCGTATTCCCTTGCAGCAATTCGGCCATGAAGGGTGATAATGGGAGCAACAGACTACTGAACCACGGTACTGCTGCCCAAACCATCACAATCACAGAATCTCCCTTGTGTTTCACTGTTTGAATTAGGCATTCAAGATTGTAGGCTTCCTTGGGTGTTCAGCAAACGTAAACTCTTCCCGATGTAGGGAGCAGCGTGAAGGACGACTCAACTTACCATATCACACGTGCGTTTCCAGTTGCTGAAGTCCAGGTCTTATGGTCGTGACATCATCGTTTACGCATCTCAGGATTATTTTCAGTAAGCAGTGGTTTAACAATTGCAGCCCCACCGTGGATGCTGGTTTTGTGAAGCTCACATTGGACAGATTTTGTGGAAACTAGGGTCTTCAAAATGAATATTCAGTTCTGCTGTCACCTGTGCTGCAGTAGTTTTGTGATTTTTCGAAACAATCCTTCTTTATTATTTATTTATTTGATTATATCTTTATGTCAGTTTTGAATTTCGCCCACTGTTCCTCTTCGCTGATGTTGTCTTCCCATGATCTGTGTATGCCGACATAACCTTAGACTCTGTCGCTCTCGATACATCTAATAATGTAGCAGCTTTTGTCACAGATGCTCCAGCTAAACACACACAAAAATCTGCCCTCTTTCAAGATCGGAGAAGTCTCCCATTTTTCCATTCTTTCACACTGAATATCACTCAACAGAGACACAAATTCACTGACACGATCACTACAGAATGTAAAAAACAAAAACAAAGGAAGAACATCCAGTGTTGCCAACTGAAGTTCCTTCCATGTAGCCAACACAAACGAATTCCATTCCTCAATTTCTTAGTGTTTCAATTATTTTGTCCACCACAAATTGTACACAATCAAAACTTGATTTATGGGGAAATTAAGAGCGGGTTGAACTCGGGTAAAGATTACTACCATTAAGTTCAGAAATTTCTTTGCCCTGTCTAAATACGTAAAAATTAAAATGTACAAAACTATAAATTTGCCTGTAGTTTTATATGGGCGTGAAACTTGGTCTCTGACACTAAGGGAGGAATACAGACTGAGGGTGTTTGAGAACAGGGTGCTGAGGAGAATATTTGGACCGAAGAGAGATGAAGTGACAGGAGGTTGGAGAAAACTGCATAATAAGGAGCTTCATAACTTGTACTCTTCTCCAAGTATAATTAGAATGGTTAAGTTAAGGAGGATGAGATGGGCAGAGCATGCAGCAGCAATGGGGGAGAAGAGGAACGCATGTAGGATTTTATTGGGAAAGCCGAAAGGAAAGAGACTGCTAGGGAGACCTAGACGTAGGTGGGAGGATATATTAGAATGGGTCTAAGAGAAATAGGATGAAGTTGTATGGACTGGATTCATCTGGCTCAGGATAAGGATCATTGGAGGGCTCTTGTGAACTCGATAATGAAATTTTGGGTTTCATAAAATGTTGGGAAATTCTTGAGGGGCTGAGCGACTGGTGGCTTCTCAAGAAAGGTTCAGCTCCTTGCAGTTAGTTGGTGGTGGGTCTGCCTGATGGCTTAAAGTTTTCCGAGTTTTGAATGACATCTGTTTTTGTATTTGAACCGCGGAGATTGCCAGTGTGAAATTCACTTACATGTCCATATAAGGGAGTAAGTAGGTTCACAGCTGCGTCAGAAACTACGGATAAACGTCAGGATGAAACATTTATTATCTCACTCGGTTCAAAATTACATAAAATTATGCATGTGTCAAACTTTAAATCTCTCTATCTATCTGTCTGTCTGTCTATCTGTCTATGGCTCCGCAGTTCTTTTTGGGCCTTGACCGGTTTTTCAGTTTCTTGATCTTTTGCAGTCGGTAGGACTCCTTGCACGGGAGATCAGTCCGCCGCAGGGCCGCTACCTACGCACAGGAGAGTACAAACACAGAAAAACGCAAACAGACATTCAAACCTCAAGTGGGATTCGAACCCACAATCCAATTTTTTGAGCAGGCGAAGACAGTTCATGCCTTAGACAGCGCGGCCGCTGTGATCGGCTCAAACTTTAAATGGATGTGACCAGTAATATGTAAAGGTAAAGTAAAGCAGTTCCTACTTACATACCTATGGAACTGGCCGCGCCATAGCTCAAGCGGTTAGTCGCTAGCTTCCCACCGCGGCGGCCCGGGTTCGATCCCGGGTCTGGCCAAGTGGGATTTGTGGTGGACGAAGTGGCGTTGGGACGGGTTTTCTCCGTGTACTTCGGTTTCCCCTGCCAATCTTCATTCCACCAAATTCTCCATCATCATAATCACCCGGGGCAGGTACAATAGGCCTATCAGTGGCCGCCGTGCCGAATGGACCCAGTTTGACTCCAGCCCCCACTAAGTGAATTAAAAAAAAATACTTATGGAGCTGAGCCCTTCTTGAGGAGAAACCAAATCTGCAGCTACTCAAGAATTTACCAGCATTTTATGGAACCCGAAGGTTCATTACCTTGTTCACAAGAGCCCTCCGCTGGTCCCTATCCTGAGCCAGATCAATCCACTCCATACCATCCCATCCTATCTCTCTAAGATCCATTTTAATATTGTTCACCCACCTACGCCTTGGTCTTCCCAGTGGTCTTATTCCTTCTGGCTTTCCCACCAATATCCTGTATGCATTCCTCATCTCCCCCATTCGTGTTACATGCCCTACCCACCTCATCCTCCTTGACTTGATCATTCTAATTATGCTTGGAGAAGAGTACAAGTAGTCCCTGTGCTTAACTAATTAAGCACTATGTCATGAAGAAAATATGGGGAAGTGGAGATACAAGTCCGCTATTCTTGACTTTGATACAAGCTAAAGGTGAGTGATCAAATTCATGCTCCGGCCGCTTTACCCCCGGGGGAAAGAGCCCATAATATCCATTGGATAGGAGGCTGGGTGGGACTCATAAGCGGTCTCGACGATGAGGACAAAAGAAACATCTTTTGCATATGTAAAATGCTGGCATAAAACTATGGCGTATGTGGAGTTAGCATCTTCAAATATAAGAAAGCTGCAAAAGGATTCTTTTAATAAGAATAAAGACAAAAAGACGTCAGACGGGGTCCGAAAAAGAATCAGTTAAAACTTGTCCACCCCAGTGACATGAATGCATGCCACTACGTTAGAAACATTACAACAATCATCTCCTAAAATGTCGATCAACGCGCCATGAAGGTGGAATGTTTCGTCATTTCTCGTCATAACAAGGGGAAGCCCCATAGGATGCCGGTAAAGGGGCCACCACTTTGGGTACAAACAAGTGACGGGGCACCTCGCAACAAGTATCTATGTGTGAATCGGGTGTGTCCAATATGGAGGTTTGTAAGCATAACATCCTACACCTTGTTGTGTTCTCGTGGTCACTTCAAACCCTAGCACGCCTGCGCCTCCCGAAATATATGTTCTGAATGTTCTGACATATGGCATGTTGCAGACCAAGCAGTGCAACCTAACACCAGGAGTCACAAGACATTTACAACGTGAGAAATATTGTATACGTATTGTGACGATTTAGGGGTAGGGATTGGTGAACTGGATTTATTGACCACTTGTATATATCACTCGGAACTGCACTGTACAGTTCACTGAAACACACAGACTAGTGTCCTCGGTCTATTACAGTCTCCACTAGCCATTTCCTGGCAACGGCTTCTAACGAGGGAGATTCTTCAGTTCCCTCCACTCAGGTCCTCTTGTCACAGTCGCCCGTGCAGAATTCTTGCCAACCGACAACTCAACTAAACGAGTCCCAGGCTGGCGGCCATTTCACACCAACCTCTAGTCTTCTCTTCATAGGCCCACCTTCAACTGACAACCGACAACTGAACTCTGTCACTCACCAACCAGCTACTTCACGTCACTTCACTCAACTGAACTGCTGACAACTAACTCTTTATTAGAGTCAGAATCAGAGATAATTTACGACTGGCGATTTACCGCCAATCGGTTAGTCTTCGCAACAAGACCCTTGAGACCCACGACCAGTAATTTTATTTTCCAACTAAAACCTTGCGGTCATAGTTATTTTGTAACATCTTCCCTGACGAGAGGATGCGTCTGCCGTTTAGAACTGTTGCTGGGCCTCGCCAGCGCTGTCATTCTCAGGTCCCAGTCCCGTGGGACTCATGACCACATTTTACTGTCTCAGATTCGAGACTCCCCCAACCTGGAAAGCCAGGTCCCCTTATTTATATCCCCCGGGAACAAACTGGAGCAGATATGCCACCAGGCAATGGGTTCCCGTTGTTATGATCCAAAAAATATTTCAGCAGTTCCATAGCAACTGGTGTTTCTTTAGCCGCCTATTTCATAGCCACGGCTGTACTGGTTGTTCTTTTTGAGGTCTCTGCCCAGCAACGGGCCTATACGAAACAATATTATTTTAAAGGCCTCTTGATAATCTAACTCCATAATAATTCCTTTCAGAAATAGCCAGTGTAGCTGAGTGAGTAGGTAAGGACCGTGCCATAGCTGAGGCTGCCTGGGTTCGATCCCATGTACTCTCATGTGGGCTTTGTGGTGGACAAAGTGGCACTGGGGCAGGGTTTCTCTGTGTACTTCAGTTTACCCTGCCAGTTCTCATTCCACTGACTGCTCCATGCTCATTCATCATCAGGTGCTGGTCCAATAGGCTAGTTAGTGACCGACGTACCAGATGGACTCAGTCTCACCCTCTCCAGAAAGAAAGCTAGTCACCAGGTATAGTGACTAGGCTATGGGCTGGTGGCCAGAGACTCGGAGTTCAATTTCCGGCGAGAACATAAATTATTTCACCACTAGCATGCACACCGGCTCTGGGGCCCAGCCCATCTTCAGTTCACTGAAGTAAAGCAATGGGTAGTCTCCATCTAGTGCTGGGGTCAAGAATGCTTGGAACTGTACCTCCATTCTCCCTTACGTCTTCAGGGAGTTGTGCTTAATTAATTAAGCAAACACAACTGCGTGTTTTAATTTATATATGAAATTTGTAAAAGAATAAAGCGACGCATTTTCACACTTCGAAGTTTCTACAAGGGTCCAAATAGTTCCTGTTGAACCGGGTAACTTCAATTTCGCAGACTCAGCCTAGCCACTGCAGCAAAGCACAGGTGTACGAGGAGGACTCATGTCAGTGTAAGTGCGGAAATGAAGCCGAGAGCTCGAACTGTGTGTATCCGAAGAAATGGGACCCAGATCAGTGCGCATGCCTCTGCAGACATTCGCTGCCATGTTCCACAGGGGCGCATGTTCATCAGGGTTCCTGCAAGTAAGCAATCATTTATATATTGTAAACAATAACTTGTCTACATTCCGGTTGTATTTTGCAGCCAATTGGCATCACAGCTAAACTGTGCTTAAGACAGTATGCCATGCCTTGAGCAGGCAGCTTACAGCGGAAGTCTTGTGTGTTCAATGAGCTATCCAATATGGCGATTCTGGCCCCATAATCTGCATCTCCTATTCTCACCACTACACTCACATACAAATGTCTTAGACACAGTTTATAAAGAAGTAACCAGCTTGTAGTGTCAGTCTTGTGTCTTGTGATGTGTGTTCCCTTCTTAGCTGCGAGACACGGTTTACACAGAAAATAAGAAAAAACGACCCCATAGTGAATGAACCACACGCAAGTTTTAATTAAGACACATAAGATGAATAATCTTAACAAGTTTTAGTGAGTGTAAATTTATTATAGTTGACAAATACGCAATTTTTAAATACTTTTTAAATGGTGTTGTGAAGACATATGAGGGCAAGCAATGCCATAGATTAACGTAATTAGGGCACCTGATGATGGCACTATGTTGCCGAAACATGTCGTGAAGTAACAGGTGAAATTGAGTGCACTACAAGACGGCCACTGTATACATATCATGGATGAAAATCAGTGCAACAGGACGCTAAAATACAACATTACTTATAAAAAGTAATTTTAAAGCTTTGTAATACTTGGTATATTACCTCCTCGCAGACTTTCACGAAAAATCCGGGCAGGGGTAGTTTTTTGCCTAATTTCCTTATTTTGAAACCATAAAAGGAAGCCTATGTGATAACTTTGCTCTCTGTCTGTGCATCCTCCCTAAACTTTTGTTAAAAGGCTTATGCGATCACCTTGCTGTCTGCGTATTCCCCTACTTTTTTGTTTTCTATGCGGTCCTCGTCGTAACAAGGTAAAGCAGGCAATTAATTCTTCCTAAAACTTTTTTTTTCTCTTGTATAGATGAAAGGATGCCTATATACATTCATGTCTGGAGCCTTATATACATTGTTTATTGTTTTGTCAGTTTCAGTAAATGGCACCAGTAAAAAAAATATATTCCCTGTGCTTAATTAGTTAAGCATTATGTCATGAAGATGTACAGGGAAGTGGAGGTATAGCTCCATTCCTCTTGACCTCGGCACCAAATGAAACTATGTGGTTAGCTACACGACTCTGCCGCTTTGTCCCCCGGGGAAAGAGCTCCCTCTCCCCACTGGATAGGAGGCTGGGTGAGCCCTAGAGTCGGTCTGGACGCTGCGGAGAAGAAAGAAATGGAAGCCGGACTGCTCAGGCCCTAAGAAAAGAATCTATGACTTTGTGCAAGGGGCTAAATTCCGAGGACTTATTCTAAAAGCACGCTCTGTTTCGCAGGTGCATTTAAAACAAAACATCGAGACGTCACGAAGAGAGAAGAGATTCTGAATAAGTGGAACATCTTTGTAGGGGGCATCCGTCAATTCACTTTGGCTGACTGTGGTCATTTGTCCGTCTCTCCAAAGAAACAAATATTTGTATTGCCACTCGCAGTTCTGCTGCAGCTCATTCACATGTCTCTACTCCATTATACATCGCTATTTCTTAATCAATATGCAAAAAAATAAAGACTATAAACCTTTAAATTAAATATAAGAAATGTTTACTTGCAAAATCATTATAATTATGTAGGGAACTGTTCGTAACGAATGTTCTCGATCAATGGGAGACGTCCTTACACAGGTGAGGCACTGAATGGAATTTGATATATCGAAAACATAAACTTCTATAATAACGCAATATTAAAGTATACACAATTGTAACAATACACTTGTTGGAAAAGAGGAGCTTTGTTTTCACTTTGGTGGAGTATGATTTTTGATAAATGGATACATATGACGCAAGACTGAATTAAAGCATAGAAGGCTGGTGGATTATTTTGGTTTAAAATCTGCACTGATTGTTATCAGTTCTTTGAACAACTTGCAAGAAGGAAACACACGTAGAAGATGGTTTATAGCGACGGCCGCATGTTTAAACTCGAGAATCGGCAAATCGATTTTGACGAATTTTGATATCAATATTGTGCCACTGGAGCTCAATCTACATTCGCACTTCATAAAGCCTTTATCAGCCGCTTTTCCCATTATTCTGATGGTGTACTCTTGCTTCAGATAGTTTTGCAATGAAAATTGCCTTTATAAATTCAAAATGTAATGTTAAATTTCAGGGACAACTGATTAGACAGGGGAAGCTTTATCCACAATACAGTTTATTATTGTTCAGGAGAAAGCAGTAGGAGATATTGAAATTAACCGTAATGTAACCTAATGCAACAAGACAAATATTTAGCATATGCAGATGCTGCGGTGACTCTTGTGCGGTCGATGAGAGCCATTGACGAAGTACACGGACTGCTGAGGAGTAAAGCATTAATGGCTGTACTAGAAGTGAACGCGAATAACATCAGGCACACGAAGGTTACAAGGAACGTGCCAAACTTTAGACAGAATATCAATGTTAGTAGCCATGTTTTCGGAGAGGTCAGAATGTGTAAATATTGTAACGAGTACAGCCGTTGTTGTGCAATAAGTGAAAGAACAAACAGCCGTTTACAGGCAACGGATCGGGAAACACAACTACAACAACAGAGGAACTGTTGAAAGCGGAGTTTCCCATTGGGTCCGACCCGAGGCTATATAACGAGGACACCAGACCCCGCAAGGCGTTTGATCAGGTGTTCTGGGGGGCCAAGTGAACAGAGCTAAGTCATCCTCACCAACACGCCCAATCCAGCGTGTCCTTAAATTGCCGATACAACCGCAAAATGCTTTGCTTACATGGCGGTTCTTTTCCGTACTCTCTTTTGAATGCGCGTTGCACTGCTATAAGAGACGAACATCTCGCATATTCCAACAAACAAAAACTCTTTTCTTGCTTTGTCGCCATTTTGTAAAGGCACTGAATTCGTGCTGCCAATTGGTGCACATAATACAAATTTGGTGACTTTACGGTTCATTTTATATGTCAATCATATTTGTATGTGTAATATTTTGGAAAATATAGAGTTTTAAAAACGAATGAATCATTTATAGTAGCCCTGTATTTCTATACAAAACCAGAAATCAACATTTGACCGTGTCTTACAATACGACAAGTGGTTTACAGAATCACAACGCTGCATTTATGTAACGGGCAAAAGGGTAGATCCCGGAGGTCAAGAGCTAACATCAAATCTCTCTTACTATACAAAATGTGCAATGAATCTCAAAATATATTTAACATCTGTGTTCACTAGTACACATCTCATCTGGTCATTAATGTCTCAAGTATTACACTGTGTGCTACTCTGGTTACATTCAGATGTCCTGGATCTGCATACACAGAAGTCACTAAAAGTGGATTCACTGTTACAGTTTCCTTCCTGGCACCAGAGAGCAGCTTTCTTATCGTGTTCATTCACTCACTCACACAATTATAATGACATTTTCAAGAAAACGTGGCTCTGAACGCTTTCAGTGTCTGTTTGAAACTCAGCATGTAAGACTTTATTATCCAGCAGAATATCCACTTCATCCACTGTGTGGAGATGGGTAGCAGTAGACAAATACATCTGCACACAGAGTGATCTGTGAAGGTGTTCATCAGCGTTCCATAAAATTCCTGATAATTGATGAAATCTATCGTCTGGGATATAATTCCATAGTCGCTTGACAGTCAACTGACGTTTCAGAGGAACATGTCGCCTACAACTTCAGGGTTGATTTTCAATTTCTGGACTTACCAGATGGCAGAATGCTTCATAACTACCATTGTGAGAACCTCAAATCCTACTTCCTGATAACTCTCGCAAACAACAGAGAGTTTTCAAGCTTTTGAGCATGTTAAAATACACAAGCAGCAAATGGTGATGGATGCCTTATCACCAGACACTTTTGCTACTTGGATTGGGCACAACCAATGTAATAATAACTCATTTTGTGCATCAAGCAGATGATCCCTTCACAAACATCTTGTACAGACTTTTAACCCACATGATTGTGAAACTGGGAAGTGAGAAGCCAACTTGATCTAATACTTGGATGTTCAGTGGACACACTTACTTACTTACTTACTTACTTATGGAGCTGAGCCCTTCTTGAGGAGAAGCCAAATCTGCAGGTACTCAAGAATTTCCCAGCATTTTATGGAACCCGAAGGTTCATTACCATGTTCACAGCAGACCTCCACTGGTCCATATCCTGAGCCAGATCAATCAAATCCATACCATCCCATCTCTCTAAGATCCATTTTAATATATTGTCCATCCACCTACGCCTTTGTCTTCCCAGTGGTCTCTTTGGACATACATACAGAAAACTGAAAAAATGTTTATACTAACTGCAAAGAAGTACTGTTTACTAAATATTTAAGGTAGCAGCTTACTAATAGTTGAGGACTTCCAGATCTGAATGGTCAAAAGGAAAGCTAGACAGAAAGAGGATATTTTTTGCATCATATATCTCAATCTAAATACACGTATATGATGGGGCAACAGAAGTTAGTAAGAATGATATATGTTCTTTTCAGTTTTATTTTCCTTGTACCATAACATGAAGCACTCTGATCACCTGTGCCTTCCCCCAAACCCTGTTGAGCCACTCAAGCAAAAGAGTGGGATGCCTCTTGTGTCAGCTCGGACCATACACCGTAATCAACGACCAAGAGCCTATACACATTACAATTTCTCTCCAGTATCACCCCAATAAGCTGTTGTACAGCTACAATGAGGGCAGTTTCAGCATTACATGAGACCCTGCTATTCACTAAGTTTTTCACATTTTGTGCCAAATGCTGTGTGCGAGACACATGCTGTAGCTGAAGTTCTCACTCTTCCTTCACCTCTACTTTTCAGGGGCATAGGACTGATATTGAAGGGAATTAATTAAAGGAGTGGGCCCCAAGGAGAGGTAAATGAACTCTGCTTCGATGAACTAGGGAGCCAGATAGGATAAGAATCTCAACGGTGTTAATGGCCAAAACTACCAGCATCAGTGGTACCGAGATTGATCCAAGTACCACTACAAAGCAAGAAAAAATACTTAGTATGAAATATGTAAAGAAGAACACAATTCACTGTTAATTCACATGCTGTTGCAAGATTCTCAGCCCCAAATCTTGCAATCAAAATAAGTAGTGCTTATAAATTTTTCACTTATATACAATACCAAACTATGCAAGTCACTTTCACTGATGACTTATAACCCTTCAATTCAATGGCAGAGTGCAGCACACTTCTGTTACGGTCAAAGAGGTGATGCTAGTGATTTTCAGCTTTCAGAGCAAGCACTTTCAAGCACAATGCTACAAACAAAAACACACTCTTTTCCAGAAAATGCGTAATTCTTTCAAGTGACGGCTTACATTCAACTTGGGCAACTGCATCATAAATGTCACCCCCTCAAAAAAAAAATTGCTTGCTGGCACGTTTGTTTCGGCACATGCAAAACAGCCAGTGTGGTGGCATGTAGCTCTCAAACTTCATGTGCAAACACTTATGGCTTTACGTTGACATCTCAACATTTCCACTGAAACATCACGCTGTCTGTGCAAGACAAGACAACTCAACATTATAAAAGTCACGATTATGGCTAGATCAGTGGCTGTCATGTGTATGGGTTTTGTGCGTGACAGATTTTGGATTGGACTGATTCCTTATACACAGCACTCAGAATTACAGGCAGTTACAGCATTAGCGCCATTCTACACACTTTCAGTTCACCACTGCACATGCACTAGGGTCCTCTGTCTCCACTATTTGGAAATAGTGGAAATGGATTTATAACAGTCTGTCACTGTCACTTCAAATCACACAAGAAACCTTCTTTTCATAGCCTAATTCATTCCTTCTCAGTCACCTTCAAACTGCAATCTCCAGAACTTGACCTAAATCTCAAAAAGTCTCTCAAATGAACTCCTTTTCAACTGAGCCCTCTCAACTTCTGACAACTCACTGCTGCCTTGGAACTTCCATTATATAGCCTTGGGGCAGACCCCAGAGCAAACACGATCAAATATTGTCCCATATTATTTTAGGTGTGTTTACTGATCCACTGCCTAGCAATATACATTCTATTGATGTGTATGTGTTGGCTCCTGTTGGAATGTTTACCAAGTCACTGCCTAGGCTGCCTAGCTATGGGTCTATATGTCACAATATGTATACAGACTTATACAGGTTACAAACAGGCAAAAATTAATTATAAATAAACATCCAGCAATTACTCCAACAACACATTATTATTTGAAAACGTCTGAGAGAAAACGGCAAAAACCCTGGAAGAATGAGTGTCAATGCACAATGCTTACGTGAAATGCAGTAGTGCACGAAACTTAAGAATATTCTGGTGAAATTTTCAGGATATTACAGCTCCAAACAGAAGAACTATTTGTATCATTAAAAAAAATAAAGCAGTATGCTATTGGGCTATAGAAGAATGGAATCAAAACTCTGAGTGAATGTGAACATCTTATGGAGGTGCTGGGAATAGTTGTGGACAAATTGAAAAATATTTCAAGAATCTGCTGTGGTCCGGGTTAGTTTCATTTACAATGCGTACAGAACCTTAGTTTGTTGGGTACAATGGTTGCCCAGACCTCAGTGGCATAAGTTCACATGATGAGTATTTACAGCATATCTTCTGCCTGAAGAGTGTGACAATTTTCTGGATGTTCTTGATCGCACTGTAAATACAAATTAGTCAGTCTTCTTTAAAAAAGAGGCTACCTAAAAAGCATTCACCATACAATAGAGCAGGTTGTGTTTTGGAGAAGACCTTATAATACAAACAGGAAGTATTGGGAAGAACTAATGGCCTACTTTCCTTTGATATGACATGGACTGCACTGAAAATGATCCTCCAAAAATTCTTTGCTGATGCCAGAATGTCTTCATAGAGTTGTTACCTAGAATCGACAGAGGAATTACACAGATTCACAGACATACATGTCCGACTCTTCAGTTGTTGTGCATAACTGTTGCCAATAAATAGAGGGATACACTTTACTGAGCCTCTGCCTAGCAACGATAGGATACACATACAAACACAAAGACTGATGGGAGGGATTTATGAAATAGGCCATCACGATGGGTGCAAGTGCACAGTACCTTGCCAGTTTCATAAAGATTGGTTCAGGCATTCAAAATATAATGGAGGGTACTGGCAGACACACACAGACTGCATGGAGATAGCATCAGCCCACTTTTCTTCAAAATAAGGGAAGTAAATTAAGAATATGTTTTCTTTCAATACTGATGTGCTAATAAAGATGGTGTTATAACATGTGTAGAGAACATTCTCTCTTTCTTTCATACACACCACTTTAACTCTTCCTTCATTTTTTCCCCCTTGGCACTACAGCCCCAGTGGGCCTAGGCCTACCTCCATGAACTTCTCTGTTCACTTCAGTTTTTATAGATCATACACATTCGATAGGACTCCTTGGGAGAGTGATCAGCTCGTCACAAGGCCTCTATCTGTACACAAACACAGAAAAACGCACACACACAAACTAAACATCCATGCCCTGAGTGGGATTTGAACCCACGATCCCGGTTTCCAAGCGAGCGAAGACAGTGCATGCCTTAGACCGCTCGGCTACTGTGACCAGGAACTCTTCTTTCATACTGCTGGCATTTATATACCCAAACGGGGGAAGTGACAGTAACATCTTTACTGTGTTGCGGTTTACTTAGCAATGCATAACATCTCTAATAACTGATGGATTTCATTGAAAACTTGGGCAAATAATTCACTATACACCATGTTTTTGAAATAATATATTCTCTCTCAGTAGTTCATCTTTGTATGGTATGTCTTTTGGCATCCATCCAAAGATTGGCCTCAAAATCTGGACAAAAGAATGCTGTTTCCATTTGCTTGTTCTACTTGCACACAGAATGTCTTCCTACAGCATCTCCTTCCAGCCCACTGCCATGTTCCACAAGTGAGTAACCTTCATTCCAGATTAATTTGCTCTGCGGCATTTATCAACCTCCTGAACATTGATGGGACCTTTCTTTCTAGCAGGCATGTGGTAGAATAGTTGGTTCAGGCACTCTGCTACGAACTGGAATGTCTCGGGTTTTGTTCCCAATGAGGTCACTGGATTTTTCAGTTGACCTAAACCTTCCAGCCACACTATGGTCAGGGGGATCACCCTGCCTCTTAAGGGAAATGAGTAGCAGGAATCTTCCTGGGGGCAAAGAGTGGCCGTCACACAAGGCTGACAACCTCAATGCCATCTGTGAACCTGATGTCTACAAAATGTGTGAGCCTCGATGTCTAACGAGTCAAGCAATTCATTTGACATTACAAATCACACACAAAGACAGGTAAACCTAAAATTAAGAAGGAAAAAAAAAAGATTTCAATGTAGGATTTTGGACTTCGTCTATGAGCATAATGGGTGCCAAGAAGTACACGTGGGTTTTGTCTTGTACAATGTAGTACTCTGGAAGCCAGTCCCCTAGGGCACTTGTAACATTTCACCAGTGCTTCAGAACCCACCTACATGTATTACTGGTGCAACAGGCGCATTTGAGGTTACAGCATCAACAGACTCGCCTCACTTCTGCAAAGAACTATGCAGCATATTAACACTCCACCTGCAAAATGTGTATTCTGTGGAGGTGCAAATCTGGCTAATTACAGCGGATGTGAATATTATCACAGTTTACTGAAACAACCAAATAATACTAACAATAGACTAAACATTCAACACAATGCACTAACCCAAAGTCAACCAGCGCAGTTACAACCAGGAATCAGTTATTCAGAAGCCCTTAAAGGGAAGAGAAACCAAGAACGAAACATCACATACCCAGGAGAAGCAAGGGAAAATACTAACAACCCAAATACAACTAATTTGTTAACCAAATTTCTTGAAGAATTTAAAGCAATGTTCCAACTACCCACCCAACAAAACAGAATGATATTAAACATGCTATCAACATTAATATCTAAAATCCATTAAATTCCTTAGAATTGCACTATGGAACGCCAACGCCCTTCTGCAGCAAAAAGATGAACTAGAGATATTCCTTTAACACAACTTCATAGACATACTGCTGATAAGTGAAACTCATTTCACTGATAGATCCTACTTCAATATACCGAAGTACATAACATACTCTACTAATCATCCCGACACTACAGCACATGGAGGAACTGCAATATTAATAAGATCTATTAACCATTATGAGCTACCAAAGTACAAATTAAATCACCTACAGGCCACAGTGATGAAAGTAAAGATGACCCAATACGAGTTAACTCTTACTGCAGTTTATTGTCCACCAAAACATATCATCAAAAAAGAGAATTTTAATGATTTCTTTCAAACGCTGGGACACAAATTTGTAGCAGGCGGAGATTATAATAGCAAGAACACCTTATGGGGATCTCGCCTAAAAACGACCAGAGGCAGAGAATTATCAAAAACATTACAACAGCAAAAATATTCGCACTTGTCAACTGGCACGCCAACATACTGGGCAACAGATCCCAACAAAACCCCTGACCTCTTGGACTTCTTTGTTACTAATGGAATTTCTTCAGACTCCACGGATGTGGTACCCAGTTTCGATCTCTCTTCAGATCACACACCAATTATAGCCACTGTCAGTAGTCATGCTATTCACAAAACACCAAGAAGTAAAATGCACAAAAAAAAAAACTGGGGAGAATACAGGATGAAACTTCAAGAAGATATAAATCTAAACGTGAGACTCAAGAGCCCAATGGAAATCGACAGCACGCTAACCTCTCTGATCAACACTATAAAACAGGCCACCCAAGATGCTACACCTAAGATCACTTCCAAAATAACACAAGGAATGTTCCAATTGAAATTAAAAACTCATAGCTGAGAAAAGAAGAGCAAGGTGGCATAGAAGTCAAGCACTGATAGATAAAACAACATAGAACCATATAATTAATGGGCTGAAGTGTAAAATTAAAGAGGCAAGAGAAAGATCCTTCTCTAACTATATGACCAGCCTCAACAGATATGACAATACCTTCTGGAAACCCATCAAACATTTCAAAAAACCCAAGACACAGACACATCCTATAAGAAATGAAATGGCGCTGCAAACATTGTGGGCAAGAAGTGATGAAGAAAAAGGAGGTATGTTGGCTGAATATCTTGCTACAGTTTTTACACCATATGATGACCAGATTGATAAAGAAATAGACAAATATCTGAAAATATCAGCATTACACCAGAAATAAAATTTTTTAGTTAAAAAAGTGCAAAACGAAATAGCACTCATAAATAAAAGAAAAGCACCTGGCATTGACAAAGTGACTCCAATAATGTTAAAAGAAATGTCAAGAAAATGGTTAGTACTTCTCACATATATATTTAATGCTATTCTCAAACATAAATACTGGCCAAATAACCTAAAAACAGCAGAAATAATCCTGATCCTCAAACCAGGCAAAAATCCTAATAGTATATCATCCTATCATCCTACAAGTTTATTACCCATCATATCTAAGCTCCTCGAAAGACTTCTCTTAAAAAGAGTAAGGTCTGATCCAAATACAGAAGAATGGATACCATCACATCAATTTGGTTTTAGAGAAAACCACTTCACTGTACAGCAGATACATAGAATAACACAAAAAATACACCAAGCAATAGAAAATAAAGAATACTGCACATCATTCTTCCTAGATGCAAGTCAAGCCTTTGATAAGGTATGGTATCCAGGACTACAGTACAAAATCAAAAAATACCTGCCCATCACTTATTTCCACTTACTAAAATCCTATATAAGTGGCAGAGAGTTCAGAATGAGAATCAATGATAGCATATCCAACAAGTTTGCAATAAAATCAGGCATACCACAAGGCAGTGTCTTAGGCCCACTACTGTATTTACTGTATACAGCAGACCTACCAGTCAATGCCAACACAACAGTGGGCACATTTGCGGATGATACCGTGATCCTCTCGACCAACACAGATCCAGCAATATCTACCTTCACTTTGCAAAATCATCTAAATCAAATACAAGAGTTGACAAATACATGGAAAATAAAAATCAACGAAACCAAGTCAGTGCAAGTAAACTTCAGTCTAAGAAGAGAACAATGTCCTGCAGTTTTCTTTAATAACATACAAATCCCTAATCACCCAGCACAAAATACTTAGGTATTCATCTAGACAACCATCTAACCTGGAAGGAACACATTACTAAAAAACGCAAACAGACTGATTTAAAAATCAAGGATATGCCTTGGTTAATTGGAAGAAAGTCCAAACTCTCATTAGACAACAAGGTTTTGCTTTACAAAACAATAATAAAACCAATTTGGGTATATGGAGTGGAAATATGGGGATGCTCTAGCAAAACCAATATTTCCATAATCCAGAGATGTCAATCAAAGATATTACATATGATTACAAGTATGTTTCCAATATAACACTCCATGAAGACCTGAAAGTGCAGCTAGTGAAGGAAGTTATAAAAGAGAAGAGCATAAGATACTTGAACAAAATAGGAGGACATGAGAACGTACTAATGCAACCATTACTGGAACCACACAATGAACGAAGACTGAAAAGGAACTGGCCAGCCAACCTGAGAGAGGGTTAACGAGGACTTATCTCTGGATAAGCCCTCTCCACGTCACGAAGAATACTACAGCAAATTAGCTTATAGAATCAAATGTAATTCTGACTGCTAATTTTACATAAATTTTAACACTCGCATCCTGTGGTATAAAGGCAATATGGGACACTGCCAAAGATGTCTGAAATTCTTAAAAATCATGTCTTGAAGATGGAAACTGTGATAGTCAGATGCAGTGTTAGGGACTGAACATATTTTGCAGAGAGTAACCTCCAACAGTATGTGCACAACCTTCGGTCTGTTGGTCCACCTACATATTCCATCTTCTTGTCATGCACTGTTTGTACATTTCTGACTGCGCCAATAAACACAATAAATGTGAATCCGTGCAGTTGAGGATTTTTTACTCAGTTTTACTAAAAGTGCTCAGTGAGCAGTACTTATGAAACAACTCTGTTTAATGACAAAAGCTTATTTGCTCTAAGTGGTGTATTTATAACCAATAACTGACAAAATTATGTGAACATGCTTATTAGCCATCAATGGCAAACATACATAAATTTTGCCACAAACATCAAGCAAATCATATTTCAATTATAAACACTTTAGTAGGAGAAGGAATGGTGCATATGAGAAGCCACCACAGGATCAGTATGTGGAGGAATGAGAGGTTGGAGACTGAAAAGAGGCTAATAAAAACAATGAATAAAGGATCTGCCACATATACAGCGAGGTGTGAACAGGGCTGGAAATGGGAGTGTTACATCATGCACGTCCGGAGCACAGTGTTATAATGAAGACACCTTGTTTGCCCACCCCTACTGGCACCAATGTGTCCCCTCCCCATCCGTATGTATGACACTATCAAACTCATATGGCAAACCAATACAGACATTGTTTAGAACAGATGGTGTCAAAGGGAATGACTGAGGTCACACATGCACAGGACTTGGGCCTGTAGGAAGGGATTTCTGAGGAGACTGCAAGTCAATTAATGTCAATCCTAAGGTTTTTAACAAATCAAACACACAATCAACTGGCAACAAAGATTCAAAACGACTGTGACGTAACATAGAATACTGAACATTCCTACTGATAATTCGTAGTATAATGAGCTGCTAAGTATTCCCAGCAACTCAAGCAGATCTGGCTATACTGTAACACTGTAGCTCCACCCCTTTCAAATGTACTCATATTCTTACTGGAATGCCAAACAGAATTGTGTAGTTCAAGCAAAACTGTTACAATTTTATTTCAACACAGCTGAAGCAACATAAAGGTACAATGTGACACAAACACAGGTGGCTTCATGGATGTAAATGAAACTCAGAAACCCAAGCATGTACAAAAAGATTTATTCAGTCGATTTGTTACACAGAAAGGTATACTATGAGTATCAAAAACAGGCATTTTTACACTCACATTACATGCTCTGTGGAAGTGTTAGATGGCACTAGAGCTGAATTTGCCAAATCCATAGAATAACCACCAAATTCTTCATATTCAAATCCATTAGATTACCACATTCATAACATAGCTAGTATACAAAACCAGAGACAACACTTTCAGTCCCTGGATTTACTGCAAGAACTGAAAATGTATGATATCTCATGTCACTAAAACAGTCATCAACCAAGAGAAAAGACATGTTCCAAGTTTAATAAAAAAAATGGTGACCATATCAAACAATGATTCTGATAAAAGTGTGACCGAATTATAAAAGTGTAATTTTAACATTCAAATTGGAAAATAATTTTTCTGTGTAACAAAACCACCAAACTAAATCTTTTTATACACACCTTCAGACACAGGCATGTTCTACACAGCTTACATGAGATTCGTTCAAATTCATAGATGTTCACTTTTAACGTTCTTTTTAAAAAGAGTCATCTTTTCCTGCACCACTTGTAAGTATACGCACCAAATCTGAGAGAAACAACAAAATTTGTAAATGCTGTTCATGACAAATTTTATAAGGAAACTTGGTAACGCAAACCAAGAACAAAGCACCGTCTGAATAATTAAAAATTCATCTACCTTACAGGAACTGACCACCTCACATACAAATAAGAGCAGTCACACCTAAGGGAGGAAATAATTGTACCAGTCGAGACAAATTATAATTGAAACATGATATAATTGTACTGTTTCAATTGAAAACCATTTACAACAGTTATACTGTAAGGAGTAAAATTCTACACTTTCATCCAATTTCAAATTGCATATTACAAGAAATTTAGGTGCTCTTAGTGTGAATGTGATTTCTACACATGCATAGATCCCTCTCAAATGCTGGGCAATTAAGGAAAAACTCAGATGTAAAATTTACAGAGACAGTTATATTAAACCTGAGAATATATGTTTCAAAATTGACAACCTGATATTTAAATTGCCTAAGATAATGCCATGAAGTATTTTGCTTTCCCCTCCCCTTCCCTCATTGATTTGAGCATGTGAAAATCCAAGGGGGAGGTGCACGAGGCCAGCGAGAGATTTGGTGCGCAACAAAAGCACTGATTATACAAAAAGCTGTGAAGAGATATATTTCGAGGCGTCTATGGTTCTAGTGACGGGAATCCCCCCCCCCCCAAGTAATCAATACAATCAATCAACTTACTAATTAAATTGTCATAATGAAACAAGAGACCTATACAATAAAAAAGAAAGGAAAAAAAAAAAAAGGAAAATATATTCCTTCTCGAAGACGGAATGAAAGCAGTAAAGTGGAATATCCCTAGTACCTTTTGTTGGTAATTGGTAATTATATATTATTCAATGTGTCCTGTTAATTTTTATTAACGGCTTCCCTAATGCAATGTACTTTCATTTAAACTTTCCTTTACTAGTAGAGACAAGTGAAATGCTAAGTGATTAACAGGTGCCACATGAAGGCACTGAAAGTTACTCAGCATGTGCAAGTATAGCAGCAATGAATTATACAGCTCTCAACTTCTTATACACAGTACAACGTAACCCACCAGTGGGTACGTTAAATTACAATGGATATACATAATTCCAATACTGGTAAAGTTGTGGAAATAAATTTCTTCATTCATCAAATACATAAGTGGGGTCCACAGCTGTTGTGAATATCTGCTAGTAAACAATTCTTATTACAATAATAATTTATTCTACATCCATGTTCTCGTCACTTTGCTGTTCCTGTTTAGGACTGTCGTCTTCCTGCGCATCTTTCTTTTCTGCTGTGTTGCCATTTTCCTTGTTGACAGGTGGAGGTGGATCTGCCTTTGGTTTCGGCTTCGTCAAAATTGGGTTTACGACATTTTCAAAATTCTAAAATGAGAATAAATACATGGTATGGTTATTTGATGAATAATGTTGGTACATTCACATCGTGATCTCTATTACGAGTCTGTGTGGACTGACAAAAGGTTACAAACAGTCTGAAGGAACATATTACCTCCACCTTCAGGGTACCCCAAAGATGAAATCAGCCTTCTCCTCCAAAACTTTGGTAAAAACCACTGAACAAAACGGTCTCATAACCCAGAAGATCACAATACACATCTTCCTTCATAACTTCAAATCTCACATTTGTAATTTTATGCTTTCAAAGATTATGCAATAGTCTTCTCACTACCTCAATATGGATTCAGCAGCCTAACATTTCAGAAACTGTCCCCATCATCAGGGGTTTATGTGATGAATGCTTCATACATATGGTGTATTTATATAGAAAATGCTCTCAGCTGCCCTAGTGTGTACTACTGACAGAACACTGGGCAAAGACAGTCTCTCAACATTGACACAGCTAATTGCCTGGGGTGACTTCAATGCTTCATATTCAAAGAGCTTACCTAAGCCTTGTTTTTCTTTCTGAAAATGCCAGTTCCAAATGTGCTTGATCTGTTACATATTCAAATTTACTCCCAGTTTCCTTCCACTGCTTATAATGTTTATAAAGAGAATTAATTCCCTAGGCAGTGGGTGTGGTTTAACCCTTTGAAGCACAAAGTTCATCTAAATAACATAAAAATATATTTCCCACCTCAAAATGAAGACATAGTTTGTTTCCTAACACTTTCACTCCCATGAACTCTGCAACTGGCTTACCTTGTGGCCTGGCCAATTTTTTTGCACTATACTAATGGTATGGTGAAGTAAAGAAATGAACAGCAAATGATCTACTAATCTCCAAAACAGTAAAGGTGTCGCTGTGCAAAATTAAGTGACCACCACGCCATGAAGACGTGCAGGCGGAGAGGCTGTATAGCTGCTCTATAATTCTTGACCTCAGCACTAGATGGAGGTGAGTGGCCAGCTTCAAGTCCTGGCTGCTTCATCCCCAAGGAAAGAGATCATAGTACCTATTAGCTAGGAGGACAGGAGGGCTGCAGAGCTTGTCTAGATGCTGTTGAGAAGAAAAAATCTCTTGCACCTGCCAGGAATTTAACCCTGGCCATCCAGACCACAGCCCACTGCTATACTGACTGAACGATCATAACTCATCTACACATATCAAAGGAATCACAAAGAGCAGCTACATGCACATGTGAAGACCTATAGGGGCAGTACAGCATGAGATTCCAGGCTGAAAGTAACAGGTATGAATCATAATATGCAGTCATTACTATTGCTACTTAATGGTGCATTCATACTTTTTCATGCAGAACAAAATGACAAGCCACTCGTGAAACGAACATACTTAAAGGAGACTGGAACTTCCATCTCAAATAGACTTGATATTAAATAAAATACTTCATTTATGTTTGACGTAAGTTTTTAAAAAAGTTCCAGTGTAATGCCATGGCTTGAGCATCCTAGCAAATGAGGAGAAAAACGACATGCTCAAAATGCATTCTGATTTTGTGTTTTGCTTAAATGCCACCATCTATGTGCAACGTCAGTTACTAATAACTTGTTTTCCTTTACTGACACTATATGTTTCGGCCTAACCAGCCATCTTCAGGTGTACAGGTTGTTGTGGTTAAGGAATCCCCTGCTCATTGTAATGCTGTTTTCTTTCTCTTACATACTTGCCTCGGATTACTTCTGGTTATGTGGGTTAGCCGTGATGGCTGACCGCCACATAACAAACTCCCACTCCAGCAAGAACATTCAGGATAGCCACAGCCAACAAAACCTTAAGACAAGTTCAAGGACACCCACATAACCAAAACAAGACAACATTGCAGTGAGCAGCAGATTCTCTGATCACAACAACCTGTACACCTGATGATGGCTGGTTATGTGGAAACATGTAGTGTCAATAAAGAAAAATGAACGAATAGTAACTGGCATTGAACATANGGTCTAGATGCTGTTGAGAAGAAAAAATCAGACAAATATTTTTGTCTCTTTACATCCTATTACATGACCTTGGATTGGGAATGAAAATATTAATCAGATCAACTGGTTAATAGCCACTTAGTCTGAGAATCATATGAAACATGCAAATAAACTGTGTGGGGGAAATATAAACACTTTGTATGTCAGAGCAGGTGGCACATATAGCAACCATTATGCCCTTGCTTATGAGCAGCTTCTGGTTCTGCCCTTACCTGCTTTTCTTGTCTGATCTGTGCTACAGTGACTGGTGGATTCTGGGTACGTGGCGTTCCTGCCAAGGCAGCTCGCTTCTCTTCTAGCCACCTGTGAGTCTGTTCAGCAGTTTGCTGGACCTTCTGAATATCAGATTCTTCCAAGTGAGAGTACCGCTCATCTCCAGCTCTGTACTGATCCACAGCCTTTCGCGTTAGCTGCAGAACACACGCTAATTCCTCTAATGCATTTGGACGCAGTTCAAACTCCAGTCGCCTTGTTTTGATTGGCTCACCTAAATTCTGGAAATAAAAGGGATTATACTAACCCTTTTAGCAGCTGACATAAAATTCAATTTTTATTGTCTAAAATATGTTAGTTGGTTTCTAAAGCTGCACTTTGACAGTTTGAATTTGTAACTCATTTTCTATTCAGACACCATTTGGGCAAGTTACACGATCCAGCACACTTCAGTTACGTTGGGTGATTTGAAGTTGTTCCCACTAATATTCGTCAGAGGTCTAAACAGCTGTGTGACGACAGTGGCATCTAGGAGTAATGGAACTTTGTGGGAGACCAAAATGGTGTTCAATTTTTAATTCTGCCTTCACTGGTCTCTTTATCATGAGTGAAAGGTTCTTTCACACGCATAAATGCACGACACAGGATCCAAGGCTTTGCTTCCCTCTTGAAGAAGTTAAGCTATGGGTTTTTATTGCCCTTAAAAATCCATCAGCCTAGGCAGGGTCTGAACCCATGAACCTTCAGTCCAATGGCAAGCACATTACAACCAGAGGCACATTTCATCTAAAGTATGAAATACCTGTATATCAGTATCACACTCAGAACATCATGACTAATGGTTCTGTGTGGCATTCTAATCTTCAGAACAATGTAAGAACCAAGTGAAATAGCTGTCACACGGCATTGGGCATGTTTTAGACAAGAACAGCATCTTCAGTTATCTGTGCCTAAGCCTTGAAACTTGCATGAATTTGCCTGATAAAATGTACAACATGAACACAAAACAAGTGTCTAACTTAAGTGGGTAGTAATCCCATCAAGAGTAAGCACAGTCCAGCACAATACAACATTCACTGAGCACACACAAGACACACCACAGACAAGCACGAACACTCCACATACCAACAGTATGTGCTTCAAGTCACTTGGAATTTCGATAACCAGAAAATGCTTACAAAACTTTATAAAAGCATATTTTTCTGATATTTCGTTTTCATGTCATAAGACAGTTTAGGAGAGTATTAAGAAATGCACAGAGCATAATAATGTAACGTGTTTGGAGTAGGTACTTCCACGGTAGTGCAATAACAGCGAGCTGTTGCATAAAAAACGCCGAAACGACGAACAAATCTCCCCAGAGACGAACAACCAAAGACTCATTGCATTAATAGCGGACCGTCGAAATAGTAACAACAGAACCGTGAGGAATGATGTCTGGTACCCAGTCCGCATAACCCCTATATAAGCAGAGCCAGAGACGACACAGACGAGAACGAGACAATCTTGGGATAGCCGCCGCCAGAGACAGTTGAGATCAAATGATGGCCAAGGATAGTTGAGACGTCGCACTGGAGTACTGGCCAGAAGTTAAGTGATACTGCAAGCGATAATAATTGTAAGGTGTGTAAGAGTGAGTGTCCAATAAAGATTCACTAAATCCTAGACCCATGTGAAGTTATTTGTCGCGGCACGTACCCAACATGTGACAATATACTTCATGAATGAGGAATTAAAAGGGTGGGATACACACATACATACATCTCTTACCACGAGTTTCCTTTGAAGCACTGTCACTGCAGACATACCTGGGCCACTGTATGACAACAAAACACCAATGTTATCTTACCTTAAGCACATTTAATTTGTCAACATAAATTTGTCGATTACATTCTTCTCCTTCTTCATACAGCCAGTTCTCCATATTATCCAGCTGACGACAAAGGGAGTTGCGATCATTTTCGCTGACAAATGTTGCCAATTCCTCCTCACTGCTTAATTTACCTCGCACTTCATAGACATATTCTTCCAATGCATTCCGAGCATCTATACGTTCCTTTTCTTGTCGATCACTTGCAACCATTTTACACTAGAATTAATAAACAGATCTGTAATAATGTTCTGTGAGAATGAACAGTATAAACACACTTTCACCAATAAATGCATGATTTAATTTAGAATGTCAATCACATGACTGCCTTAATAATTAAGCCAGTTTGTTTACAGTGAGATATGGTGCTCAGGGGTGGCACCATGCAGTCTGATAGCAAGGTACAGCATGCATTATGGAAGGGAATGTGTTCTTGAAAAGTGACCACATTATGAAATTGTACTTCTCTGATGGTCACTAAGTTACAAATGTAGATGTGTTCCTAAGGAAATCCTTTTGGCCCACAGACCTATTACAATTATTTACCAAATATAAATAATAGTTGCTACACAATTCTATATGTATAATATAAGCTCCGTCATAAAGGTAACTCTTTATCGTAGTTCTTGTCCCCCATCTTTCACACTACACGTTTCGGCCGTAATCAGCCATCATCAGGTGTATTTCACTTCACGTAGCTGTCACACTGCACTCAATATTAACATTTAAATTCCAGATTTACAATTGTTCATTTTCTGTCGTCAATCGGCACCCGATATTCCAAAACTCTCCTTGTCGATTTTGTCAGTCGTGTTTTATGAATATTCACATGTCGATTGGTTTAAAATTATAAATTCTCATTTAGCTTTAAAAACCAAAATGACAGATACCTGCTCTATGCTTATATGTGCTGGAACGGCTACCTCTTGCTTTCAGCACAATTCACGTGTTATTTTGTGCAGGTTCTCTGTGTGCGTGCCACTGCTTTTCTTTAATACAATTGACGACAGAGCAATGAACAAATGAAATCTGGGGTTTAAATGTTAATATTGAGTGCAGTGTGACAGCTATGTGAATTGAAATACACCTGATGATGGCCGGTTGCGGCCGAAACATGTCCTGTGAAAGAAGGGGGACAAGAACTACAATAGTGTGTTACATTTACGGTGGAGTTTATATTATACATATAGAAGTGTGGAATGTAACAGGATGCTTAAATATAATATAGCTACACGATTCATTTTCCCTATAATACAGAATGGATTATCACAACACAAGAACCTAGTTTTGTGAAGTTATGTCAATGGGCTGAAAAGGTGAGAGGGACAGAAAATAACTCACAAAAACACAGTGAACTTGTAAGGTCACTTTCCTCTTTAAGGAAGTAAAGTAGGTTAAGAGTTGTGCGGCAGATTATTCATGAAAGTGTTGCTGTCCTTCTTCTTGGTATGTGAACCAGTTTGAGCACAGGGCTCTCATAAACGCATACACTTTCAAATCCTGCTGACACAGGCAGCAGGGAAGGATATGAAGAAGCTGTTCTACTTCCAAAGATCTTGAGATTCACATGATATTACAAAAAAATGAGGATGTGCACATGCGCTCTGGTTGGGATTCAAATCCATGACCCCAGAGTCTGGACAGCCCAAACCCTAATGAAGAACAGAAACTGGTAAAGGCATAATATGAACAAGAACATACACATACAACAACACCTGCCTTGCATAGAGACCGATGGTGGTACATGTATCACCGTAAATTTTAAGATCGTACAGAAAAAAAAAACACACCTGTTATATCAACATAGAATTTTCACTGTTCAGCAGCTCAAAGCTTATAGTTTGATGCAAAACTAACTAACTTACTTGCAATAGCGTTTGATGCAAAACTACTTGCAACAGCATTGTGAAGTGGTGCTATCTACAAGCACTGCATTTACTATGCCTCAGTTTTTTAAAATTCTGCAGATGAATGCTGCTACTCCAGCTTTACTTGTTGAAAACATAAGTCGAGGGTCAAGGAGAGGTCACATAATGTTCTATGAATATTCTGCCAATATTTGTGCCATCTATATTGCTCCATGTTTAAATGTCAATACCTTTTAACTCTTTATTCTGCATGTCAGCGCAATATTTTCCCAGTATGTGCTAAATTCCACAATTTGCATGCCAGAATTGAAGAAATTATGATTTTGTGTGTTCCATTAAACCCTCCAGTAGATGAGAAAGGGGCATTTAAACGGCAACGGCTATCTGTACACAAGGACCATTACAAACAGGATGACCCAGCAGCACAAGATGATGAAAGGATGTGCCAAGAACTGATCAGTCATGTCAGCCCAGAGAAAAAACTTCTGTGCACGAATCCTGTCCACATTTTCCTTGAGCTGTTTTGCCACAGAGTAGTGCTTGGCCTGCAGGAAGTAAAGTGCAGTGAAGGTGGCCATATGGTGGGACAGTACAGCACAGTGCTGCTTCTGGACTCAACACATTTCCCTGTTTCCCTCCAGCAATCTAAATATTCAGCTCACAACAAACGTTGGTAGTGATAATGTTTGCTGATGACAAGCACTTCAGGCTGGCTAACATACCTTGGAGGGGCCTCAAAAGGTGGAACCATCACCTTCACCATGGATGGGACTTCCTTCTGTGGCCTCGGTATAGTTAAGATGGGCATTACTCTTGTACTCACCTCCAGTTCAATGTAGTTATTCAATTCTGCTTGAGAATATCCATGAGTATATGCCTCAATTGGAAGTTCCACTGTTTTCACCAGCTGCTTCTTCTTTCTTGTTCCATCCTTTTTCTCTGAAGCGGTCTGGTTTTCTGTATCATCCTGCAAAAAGAAAACCATAATCAGCCTTATCCATCATTAAGGGGCTACATTTCACAAGATGTGACACACAGATCGGCATCCACAAGGGTGTGATTAGCTCATACTTATTACTTATATGTAAATGTTAAGTTGTCCCCATGCTTAATTAAGCACTATGCAATAAAAGTATATGGGGGAGTGGAGGCATAGCTCCAGTATTCTTGACCTCAGCACCAGATGGAAGTGGTCAGCTTCAAACCCTGACTGCTTTACTCCCGGCGAAAGCGCCCCTGGTACCCAATGGAGAGGAGGCTAGGTGGGCCCCTGAACCAGTCTGGACACTGCGGATTAGAGAAAAATATGCCCCCACCAGGAATTGAACCCCAGCTGTCCAGCCCATTGCTATACCAAAATATGAAGGCTCCTTGCACACAGATGTACAAAACATTAATAACGGGCAGATCCTCTATTTCCCCATGCAGTCACAAGACCAACTGGGCTATTTAACCCAGTGACTAACCTCATTTTATTCCCACTAATAACTGAAGCTCAGTGTCTGCACTTGTCTCATCATGTCAGAAGTGCTTCTTCACTGATCCAGTGGAAATCATTTGGGGTGAGGTATGGGCTGACAGACAGACAGACATTGCCATCCGTCTGCACTTTTGGACGTAATGGGTACTCTCCATTTTCAGTTCCTGGACTCCAGGGCAAAAGTGAAGGCACATGTGTGACATGACAATGGCAGAAGCTGATGTGCACCGGTGGGAGCAACATTTAGTTCATTTTCATTTATCTTTGTATGCTATTAGGTACAAATTAAGAAACAGGAAAATGGAAAAGTACCATTTTTATATACATACTAAGTTATCATGGAAGCAATCAATTGAATGTTAGAATTCCTGCTTCTTAGTCAGGAGTCCAAAGTTCATATATCAGCCTGGAGACACGTTGTACAGTTCCATTTTTGCAGCTCTCCTCAGTCCATCAAGAAAAATGCAAGGAATATACCTCATAATGGGCTATGACACACCACCAGAACTCGAAATCATATGTAACTAGTTTTATATTCCTGGATGGACAAAGAAATTACTGTTATGTATACAGTTATCCCTGTAAAGTAAACGGTGCTGTTGTCTAATCCCAGCATTTTATGGAACCCAAAGGTTCATTACCGTGTTCACAAGTTCCCTCCACTGGTCACTTTCCTGAGCCAGATCAATCCAATCCATATCATCCCATCCGATCTCCCTAAGATCCATTTTATTATTGTCCTCCCACATACGCCTTTGTCTTCCCAGTGGTCTCTTTCCTTCTGGCTTTCCCACCAATATCCTATATGCATTCCTCGTCTCCACATTCGCGCTACATGCCCTGTCCACCTCATCCTCCTTGACTTGATCATTCTAATTATACTTGGAGAAGAGTACAAGTTATGAAGCTCCTCATTACGCAGTTTCCTCCAACCTCCTGTCACTTCACCCCTCTTCAGTCCAAATATTCTCCTCAACACCCTGTTCTCAAACACCCTCAGTCTATGTTCCTCCCTTAATGTCAGAGACCAAGTTTCACACCCATACAGAATCACAGGCAAAATTATAATTTTCTATATTCTAATTTTTATGTTTTTGGACAGCAGATGAGACGACAAAAGGTTCTCAACTGAATGGCAGCAAGCATTACCCAAGCATGACCTAATCCTTCCGGCAGTACTATGGCCCTGGGGTTCACTCAGCCTCTAACAGAAATGAGTACCAGGAATTAAATAAATAATTTTCCTGGGGAGTAGAGCGCGGCCGGCACATAAGGCTGACAATCTTACCGCCATCTCTGAGCCGATTGTCTAGATAGTGTGGGACCCTTAACGTCTCAGAACCTTATGGGCCTTCATGGCCTGTTACAGGGACAGCTTTACTTTTTTACTTGGAAGTCAACAGACGGCAAAGCTGAAAATCAGAGAGATAATTTACTTACAGATAGAAGACATTTATCAAATTTGATGGATGTTGGGTTGTACAGAGGGGCTAATAATGAATCAGATCACTACCTAGTAGGAATAATGCTACGGGCCAGAATACCCAATGCTAAAAGAAGCACATTCAAAAAAGAGGAGAATTAATGTGGAACATTTGAAAATAGAGGGTAAAACTAGAGATTTTAAAGAAATGATAAAATTGTGTATATATGAATGTGAGTAGTGGCAAAATTGTAAAGTAACATTGAAAGAAATCTCTGAGGAAGTGCTGGGATTTCATGAGAGAGAAATCAGACACAAATGGTATGACGGTGAATGTGCAGAAGCCGTAAAGGAGTAATATGCCCAATATACAAAAAAGGTGATCCTCTAGGGTGTAAGAATTATAGAGGTATTAACATTGGCAAATGTGGGATGCAAGACTTTCCCAAAGGTCCTTTCCAGGAAACTAGAGCCAGTTGCTAAGGTAAATGTCAGAAAATACCAGTGTGGATTCATAGCCAGTAAATCAACAAGTGACCAAGTTCTTACCTTGAGACAAATAATTAAGAAAGTTCAGAATATGGGTTTAAAACATATTTATTTACTGATTTTAAGCAGTCTATCACTCCATTAACACGCAAAGTCTTTTATCTGGCCATCAGGGACATGGGGACTCCTCATAAACTTATTAGACTGACAAAATTAACAATGACAAATAATTGTGCCATGGTGAAATTAAGGAATGTATTATCCAGACAGTTTGATATTAGAGTAGGGATTAGACAAGGCAACTCACTAGCATGTCTTCTATTTAACATAAGTTTAGAAAAAGTATTAAGAGATCCTGCAGTGGAAACCAGGGGTACAATATTTAATAAATCAGTACAAATACTGGCATATGCAGATGATAAATTTATATATCTGGGAACTCTAATAAACTGTAAAAATGATTTAGAAAAAAATAAATGCAGAATTATAATAGGAAATAGGTGTTATTGCAGCACGTCAAAAATGATGAAATCTCAATCAGAAAGAGGAAAACTAAATGTCAACGGTACAAAACTATTAACTTCCAACAGTGCTCTATGGATCCAAGAGCTGGACTCTGAACAAGGCTAATGAAGCACTTCTTGGAGGTTATGAGAGAAAGATTTTTAGGAGAATCTGCTGAGCAGTAGTTAAGCTCTGGCGAAGACATTACATACAATAAGAAATTATATGGTCTATGTAATGTTGATATAATTAAAAGAATTAAAATAAATAGACTGAGATGGGTAGGACATGTTATAAGGAGAGAAAATAAAGAAATTATATAAAGATTAATGACTGTAAACTACAAGGGAAAAGGAATAAAGATAGACCAAGAATGGGATGGATGGATGGATGGTGTGGAGGATAATGAGGAACCTGGGTGTAATTAATTGGAGAGCAAAGGCACAAGAGAGGGATGGCTGGAGAAAAGATTTTAGAGCAGGTCAAGACCCATAAAGGGTTGTAGTGCCAACAACAAAAAAACACCACCACACCATAGTCAGAACCCTTTAAAATTTACTAGTACTTCTTCTGTTTACTGTTCATTATGGTGTCTAAGAGGAGCAAACTTATAATTAGCAAAAACATTAATATTAGTAGTTCAACGTAATTACTGAATAACCACTCCCCTAAAAATTCATTAAAGAGGGGCACCATCTTACTTCAACTGTGTTTCTCATCAACTGTACCCACCTATGTTTACAAGTACACTGGCCCACTGACGGATCTCCCAAGCTCGATGCAAGAACGTGTACATATACATATTTCTCACCTCATTACCGATGTGATTTGCCTGCGAGTTCTCGGTCTGTCCCTGCTGCTGCTGGTTCGCTGACCCATTCACTTCATTCTTTTGAGCCTCAGTATCCATTGCCTCAGGTCCCGCATTGTCCTGTTCATTTGTATCCTGCTCTGAAGCATCCTGTTTCAGGACTAATGATGCACTGCTGATCGTCAGGATTCCATGTAAGTTCACACGTACTTTCACCTTTACTTTCACGCTTTCACCCTCTGGTGAAGGCTTCACATCTTTCACAACAAACTGGCCTAAATATCAGAAAACAAAATACCCCCATAATACAAATCAGAAGCATTTATTACAAATTCCAAAGTAAATTGTACGACAGGACCAGCTGGTCAGCTGAGTGGGAACCTTTCAATACTTTAGATATACAGTAGTAATGAATTTGTCTTCATATAGGTCCATCTGGTGAGGAACAGGACTTAAACATAGATATTAACCATAAATGTCAGTCATAAGTTTTCTAATACTCCTTCTGGGGTGTTAACTGTCTTCCTATATTTTGAGGTGTCAGGGAATGTGGCTGCAGATTAAAATGGTGAAGACTTCAGCTAAGTATGGTACTGACCATTCCATGTGTACTGGTTTTAATGACTCCAAAAAACACATGTTGCGCTAGGTGTTAACACACTGATCTACTCTTCACTTCTGAAGGAAGTGTATACAAACTACTGGTAAGTGCATGGTAGTACAAATGTAAATAATAAAATAAATGTATACAGTAAAATAAGTTGAAAGTTACATAGCTATGCTGGTTCAATGCATTAGCACACACAGTACACAATCAAAAGCAAGTGTCCCACACAACGAAGTGCGGGAGTATTGTTTACCACCTCTCAAACACCATGGAATTAGCTGTATATTCTTGTCATCTGGGTTATGACACAGCATAGCCTGGTAGGTGGTTAGTAAGGTTTCAGAGGAACCCGTTGCCTTCATCTTCAGGGTCCATTAAGATGGGAGGCCACATGTCCACCTAGAAGTGTCTACAATACTATGCGGCACCATAGTCCATAACACCAATTCTAAACTAGCAGAGCCATAAAAGTAACAACACGAACATACATTCACCATGCAATAACAACGTCAGCAGCATGAACATTTTGTATATTTGTATTAAGGACATATGGGGAACATGAAGTGTAGCTCCACCATTCTTAACTCCAGCACCACATGGGGGTGAGTGCTGAGCTTAAAGTCCCTTACCCCTAGTGAAATATCCCCCAGTACATAGTGCATAAGAGGCTGGGTGGGCCCCACAACCCATCTTGATGGTATGGTGAAGAGAAATATCTTCTGCGCCTGCCCAGATTCAAAACCCAATTCCTTTGTCATGCATCCCATAGCTAAATCGCTATACCAACTGACCTATCCACTAATGCAGATTAAAGTGGGGAGCACAGGTTGAGAGAACAGGTACACACACACATACCCAAGAGGCCCAACAGTATAACACACGCAGTCACGGGAGCAAGATATAACAAAAGCACAACACACACAAGACAGTGAAGGAGTGCTCCAACAGAGGAGAATGAGCGTGACTGGCGTAGTGAGGGGCGACATAGCGGTGTGGTATCCTGAACAATTTTAATATTTTTAACGTTTGACAATGTATATGATAGATACATATTTTGATTATTTTAATATGAGAACAAGGCATGCAATGAACTGGTTTGGCGTGGATAAGTAAGCACCTGAAGATGGCATTGTTATGCCGAAACATGTAGTGCGAGGGAGATAAGGAGATAAATGAGTGTATGCACTGCAAGACGGTTTAAATAAATCATGGACTTAAATCAGTGCAACAGGACGCTAAAATATAACATTAGGTACCATAGCATTACCCCAGTAAGCATACTATTACAGACCTCAACAAAGAAGAGAAGTGGGAAGACATTTGAAAAGAGGGCAGATCAATTCTGAGTTCCAGAACCTATCACAATTACAGAACCGTTGGTCTGATCATAGCTGTTAAGAAATGTACCCGTCATTCCCAGCATTGTGAAAATCACAACAGCGGTTTTAACGGATGGTACCCAAGCAAAAGCTTGTACATTCTAATGCAATTATTATAAAGATCTGAAGTGATATTATACTTACCAATGTAAGGATCAGGGTAAGGAATGTTACCAGCATAAAATGCTTTCATTGAAAATGGTTCCTTGCGGAAGAAAGTAAGCATTTTTGAGAATGGAACAGCATGGTTCTGAGAAAACACCTCCATCTCACTGTAAACAGAGGATATGTTCGATGATTAATTCTAACAGTCTAAATGAGAGATGATCATGTACTGTAAGTTAGCACAAACACACCCAAAACCGAAACATGTGCATTTGGCAAATACGACTGAACATTACATACTGCACATCTCCACATCCAATGTATACTTCTGCCCAAGAACCTACCAGAAGATACAGATATGCTAGCAACACCATTTCATGTTAAGGTAGCAGAAATTTGGGTGCCGATGCATATCTGAAAAGAATGCAATTTGCACTGATTGTTTTGGATTTTTCCCTAGCTAGGGCATTCCAGCTAGTTTGCTGCAAAACTGCATATAACATATTTTTATAAAAGTTACACAAATAATCATTAGGTGGCGTCACGTATTTGACAAAAGCAATGAAATGATCACTGCAGTTATCTGACCACAGAAACAAGCCTTCAGTAAGGCAAAGTTGTCCTTGTGCTTGATCAATCAACATGCCATTACGACCTATTAGGCAGTGGAGGTGTAACATTCTTACTGTCAGCGCTAGGTGGAAGTGAGCAGTAAAGCTTCATGTCCTCACAACTTTACTGCCAGTACCTTGACAGGAGGCTGGCTAAGTGATCTGAGGTAGTCTGAACAGAGCAGGTTGGGTAGTCTCTGTTCTTGCTGATCATGAAGGAACACCCTCAACAAGGGCCATTGTTAATCACTGCCTATGAAGCAGTGCAGTGTGCAAAATGTGCTTAGACAGTTAATGTGTGGTAACTATGACAGGGAAGCCAAAATAAACATATAGTGGTGAATGAGATACAAACCCATCTTCCCCCATAGAAGCATCCCAAACAAGTTTGATGGGATAATTCTGGATATCTGTGATGCTGAACTCTCGAACTCTAATGGCTGGTGACAGCATAGCACACTGCAATGCACACCCTCTCGATACAGCTTCATCCTGGTTTAGTGTTGTACTCGGCTGTTTCCCAAACACGACTTCAATAACATGTTTGATAGCAGGTATGCGGCTTGAACCTCCTACAATCTCCACAGCATGTATTTCTTCAAGATGCAGCTCTGTTATAAAAGGAAGACAAAATATGAATAAACAGCTTCTCGCTACTGGTACAGATTAAACAGTTGAACATTCCTTAACTCGCATTTTCTCACACTGCGAGCTGAACAACACACTCACCAACATGACACCAAGCTCTCAAGAATTATTTAAAATATAGCTGTACTTGTTCATAGTTTTGGGATGAGGTTTAATAACTATA
>NW_019733326.1:1628004-1637876 GCF_002891405.2 Cryptotermes secundus
AGTTGGTCGATGCACTATGCTACAAGCCAGAACGTCACAGGCTCAATTCCCAACAACGCCACTGGATTTTTCAGTTTATCTAACCCTTCCAGCTGCACTATGGCCCTGGAGTCAATTCAGCCTCTAACAGAAATGAGTACCAGGCATCTTCCCGAGGAGTAAAGAGCAGCCAGGATGACAACCTCACTGCCATTTGTAAGCCAACTGTCTAGTAAACATGGGAGCCTCAATGTCTCACAACCCTATGGGCCTTCATAGCCTGTTACAGGGATAGCTTTATCTTTATTTTGTAACCGTACGCATCCTTCACGGAAATGTCTTGTTTGTTTGTAAGTAACAGTTAAGTTTAGCTGTAGAAATAAGATGCCCCGGAGGGATCATGGTCCTCTGAACTGGCCTTTTGTTGCGAGGGACAGAAGAGAGGTTGGTGAGTCCATTGCATTCAAGGGGGAGTAGGTATACCTTCTTTCGTCCGTGCCTGTGGGGGTGGAGGACCTGTGGATAGAAGCTTCGAGAAGGTGTGCAGACCGGGAGGGGTCCGTGCATTAGGTCATGAAGCCCTCCCAGTGGAAGGTTCAAGATGGCTGTAAGAACGTGGTTTCTGGGAGGAGCGGCAGTGGTAATTGGGTAGTGGGTGAGTAGAAGCCAGGGAGTGAGGGTGTTCTTGGGGAACCTGTGCCGGGAGATTAACCGATCGAGCCCACATCCAAAACGAAGTGAGCCAACACCCGTGTACCCCTGAGATACAAGACTCATAACCCTGAGTTTAGTCGAGGCACTACCCCGTGAGGAAGTAAAGCGTGTGGGGGCGGGTGTAATTTCTTTAATAGGTACCCATGGAAAATGTACCTGCAGCCAGCAAAACATTTCATAAACTTTTCTGTGACTGTACAGTAATATCTGATGGACTACTACAAGTGCAAGAAAGCTTTTAGAGATCTTTGCATTCGGCAATCACTACACCATGATGAGCTGCAGATTTTTTTTTATCATTTTAGGGAGTTGAGGCATCATGAAGTCTGTGAACCCCTGCCTTAAATAATATTACATGCTGCAATAAACTGCTAGGGCAGAGCATACAAGTGATTCATTACTGAATACTTCTGATAAAGTTGCATCCTGTGCCTTGGTTTATTCTTAAAACACTGTTCCTGAAATTGGATTAGTTTGCAATTACAGGCAAGGGAAAACATACTAATCTAAGAGATGCAATTTAAAGGGGTTGTCTGAATCACCTGATACATTCTAAATCCAAGATTTAAAAAAGTTCTTAGTTTAATTTACAACGATCAATCTCAGAACTTAGTTATTAGTACAGTTTAAACACCAAATTTTAACATTTCTACCAAAACTTCCATCATTATTTAATATGTGTTAGTGGTATTATTAGTCTGTGAAAATGCATACAATGTGCCCTGGATTATCTATTCTAATGCAGGGAAAAGGACAAATAAATAACAAGAGAAAGTGGATAATCCAAGTGTTGGCTGTGATTATGATACAACAGCGGTTACTGAATACAGAAATTTTGAAATGTGTGCAGCGTCAGATTTGTTTAATTATCTCAAGATCTGTAAGTTCATGGAAACATGTCCTGAAGATAAAATGCATGACTCATTCCTCTCTATGCCTCCTGTCAGAACATTTCTTGCTCTGGTAAATATTTTTCATGTTACACTCAATACATGTGAATGTGTCTGCAACAACCATTCAATAAAAATAAAAACTGAAACATTTTCAGATTTTTTTGTAAAAAATCTCCAATACCAAACTTCATGGAAATTTAGCCAGCTCAAAATCAGTACTTCTGCTCGTCTTGTGATAAGCAATTGCTTTTATTGTCACTAATATCTTCTTCCATGTACCCTCTGATCTATCATTGCACTCCCTCTTGCACATATTCAAGCACGTTTATCTGGCTAGGAGAGTACACTTCAAGTTACTTCCATAGACTGATTTCTGATCTAGTTTCAGTATGCTGATTCAATACTACAGTAATAAGGGGTTTCAAGTAGTGGACGGATACTATGATGTAACTGGCATGAATTTCATGCAGCAAATGTGTTCCAATTTTGAATGAAGTTAGGAGTGAGGTTTGATTTAGTTTTATAAGGCAATTCTCTCAGCAAGCCCAGGACTAACTGAAACTTGGCAACGCAACAGTTTGCAACACTGAGCAAGTGCAAGCCTGTCCATTAGTGTCATTTCCTTCAGTTTCCGATCCATCTTAGCACAACAGCCGCAACATTCACGACTACGGAGAGGCCTATCTGTGTTTCCAGGCTTAGGGAAACAAATTAAATGAGCCAAATGTGTCTACAGTTGCTTAAAATTGTATCCAAGACTTCATATGAAAAACGTTTTATAAACTTACGTGGCGGCAAAATCAATATCGATATACTCACTTGAATCCTCCAAACATTTGCGCAAAGTTTTCTCGACTCTTTTGAATAGGTGGCCACATAACTGCTCCATATCAGCCCTAGACACAACAGTTACAAGACACATTACAATACAGAATTAATTCGTGATAACAAACACTAGAAATTGTACACGACCTACGCTCAATCTGGACCTCATCCAGCTATCTATACAACAGACTATACCTCAGGCTACTCTCCTGGGAGTAGAACAGCTGAAGCATGAAGCCCATCTGCAAGTGCTTTTAACCCTTTAAAGTCATCGTGTTTGGAAAAATTTCTGCAGCCAGGTCATCGAGGGTTTCTAAATGCCTGCAGAGCCACTAAGAGAAGCTGTTTTGCTCAAAAAGTTGGTACAACAAGGGCATAAAGTGACAAAGCAAAATGTGTACTTACCAGCACAATGCAAGAAGGCAAATTCTCTGCCTTGTAGTGGTGTATGACATCAAGTGTGGAGAGAGGTCGTAGTGTTCAACTGAACCAAATTGTCTGCTGTTCTCTAGTATAAAATATACACATATTCCTTTCCTCTTATAACCCTCACTTACTCTTCTATGTACACAAACAACAACTTGATAAACTACCGGACCTACAATAAAATGTTTTGAAGTTCTTGAGAGTGTGACATCTTTCAAAACATTCCCCAGGACACATGGCCAGTTGATTTATACAGGTCTTACAACAGACATATGTTTCTTTTCTGGCTCTCATGACCTTCCGACTGCTGCACACAATGCAGTCTTAGTGTTTCTTTTTTCATAGTGGTAGAGGAAGTGAAGTACTATATTTAGTCTCTCTTCTATCAAGGTGACCCGGATGTGACCGCTTTGACTCTACTGGCAATACTAGTGCCTGTTGTGTGGCATTTTCGATTGTCCAATTCTTCAGCCAACTGAATACTGCTATAATATCTGTCAGTGAAAATGTGGAAGCCTTCAACAACACACACAATGAGTCTAGTCTGTCCATCATGAAAAGAACTATTCTTGAAGTGAAAGGTTTTTCTGAGTATGACAAGTCACGCATGTCACCTGTAAGTTCTCCGTAACACAGAATTATACTGTGAACATAACCAGTGTCACTGTCAGCTAATGCATCTAATCAGACGCCCCACTTTGTAGGTTTTTTTTTAAATTATGTTTTGAAAATTATTTTGCCCTTGAACCCAACTTTTGATTCATCTATTACAATGTTCCTTTGATGGCCCAATTGCTTTCTTTGGTGGTATTTCCCTCCCACATGAACCATCCAAAATATCTGCAAAATGCGAACTCTAGACATTACATCAACAGAAAATGGTATCTGTGTTCCCCACTCACTAGACCAATAGTCCGTATGTCAGGTAATGGTATTTGACCCATATTTATAGTTAGACCTAAGAATTCCTTCATTTCAGAAACTGACACATCAGACCAGCTGCTCCAGATGGACCTCAGGCTAAACAGAAGTTCCAAAATTTTGTATCTCGTATACCTGTTTGTCTCTATAACAATGTTATTCAAAAGCTCATCATTGAAAAACAAATTGTGGCCCTGCATTTTCAGTAAATATGTATGCCTTGGATTTCTTGTCCCCCATCATCCCATCAACATGCATTACACTTGTTTCACTCTTGCTCTCACTTTCCAACATTTCATTGCTGGATTCTTCACTGACAGTTTCTTCCACATTTTCCAAATCCATCTGATCATCAGTCTATTTTAGCTTTTCATTTAACAAAGCGATAACTGAGTCTTCATTCTCAACACACACAGCATTATATTTCAGTTTTTCATGCCAGAAGGCACACGTGTACTTGAATGCGAAGCCATGTTGCTAACACTGATACGCAGTAATATATGTATGGCATTCGTTCAAGTAGTTCAAATTATGACTTCCAGATGGCAGGAGAATGCAGACTAAATATTCATGATTGCAGTTATAAATATACAGCGGCAAGCAGTGACATATGACCAACTTATCATCGGATAAACGCAAAAAAAAATTTGCCATCATATATCGACATCTGTCCACGGAAGCACATATTCAATGTTAATTATATATCGACAAACGATGGGAAAGGGTTAAACATAGGGAAACACTACCTTAACTCTAGCCTGTACAATTTCTCAGTGTCAGGCCACAATGTCATCTCAGATTTTCATGCTAGTGCTTAGAATTGTACTCTATTACAAATTACTACTAGTAACCTGCCAAGGATGATCGCAAACATAATCTCTCTCTTCTCTTCAACCTTCCATATCTGTATCCCCTTCCCTTGTTTTCCCCTTACTCTTAACTATCCATCCTATGCTCATTGCTTCCCCACACACTAGCAACAGCAGAAGACATCTTGAGATTCACCCTACATCCCAGAAATATTGTGCTGGGTTTTCTGCCAGCACAAAAGGAAATGACTATATGCAGATGTTTCAACTGTCCTTTTGTTAGGAAAAATTAGCAAATTTAAAAACCAAGGCTAAAAGCCTACTTTCCTTATTTTGAAAAAATATGAATAGGCTTATGAAATCACCATGGACTGAGTGGAGGGGGGATGACCTTGAGATTTTGGTGGATTCACATGTTTTGCACCCTCCTGAATAAAAATAGATTTGGAATGTGATCTGTCTTGTCTGTATGTGTGGATGTGTGCCTCACCTGCACCTAAACAGCTCGGCAGAATTTATTCATGTCTGATATGATGGGTTGGTGACTAGTGAACATGCACATCCCAGCTCCAAAAAGAGGTGGCCTTTGCATATGACCCCCCAACACCCATGGTGATTTTCTTTAAAAAAAAAAAAACTAACAATTTTGGTTAACAGACCCAGGTACAAAATGTCTGTACCAGGGACTGAAGTATGAAATATCAATTTTGTTGAAACCAGCTGAACAAATTTCACTGTTGTTCAGTAATCAGTAACAAAGAATGGTTTACCAAGCAAAAATCAATTTCATTTCTTTGATATCACAGTCAAGGTCAATCCTTTGAAGCAGCATAAACATGTCTTTGCACTGTTTTATTCTGGCTTGCAGTTCTTCAGGGCAGCTCGCAGATTTGGGGAAAATTTGTGAGGCCTGTCTTAACCAATCACTTATATGGGTATGACAGATGTGTAACTCAGCAGATTCTAAAGGATTCTGACAATGGTGTATAATGCTCAGAATAGCGGACAATGAACAATGTCCGAATATCCAGTAACCCTGTGTATTTAAGCCTTCATGTAATGTTGCCCAGTCTGAATAAAATAATACACCATCACTGAATCTTAGCAATGGCTGAACATCTTTATACCAAACCTGTCCAATATTATGTTCAGTCAGATGTATGTTTCCAAAAACTGCCCTAAATAACTCAAAGACAGAATTTTCAACACCACACTAACCTTTTCATATCACCGTGAACATCCTTGTCATCCATGAAGCATTCAATGTTCATTGGAAGTTTGGTTGAGTTGGCAGACATCTGTTTCTTAAGCTTTTCAACCTCAGAAGTAAGACGAAGGAAAGCACGGTGATTACTGTGTGGGTCAATATGGTAACGAGACTGGAAGTCAGTGCAAAAATGTTCAGCTAAGATCAGATCAATGTCACGTCCACCAAGGTTAGGATCTGAAGCACTTGCCAGCATCTGGAATATGATCAAAATAAAGCAAACCAGATATATTTGCTAACCAGTCCAAACAGTACCTCAAACGGAATTTAAATTCAAAGAAGCCTCCCCATCTATGCCATCCAATGGAATGTTCACAATGGTGAGTCATCTTATGAGAAACACTTTCTCCATTTATCTGCACCCTCCCACAAAGGCTCCCACTGTACCTTTGCATCCACTCTTCCCTCCTTCTATTTTGTGTCTCCCCTTTAATACATTGCGGACCAGTTGTTTTTTCTTTAGTGTGTGACAGGAAATGAGCGTGATCATGTTACTGGCTAAGCTAGCAAACGTTTCCGAGGTCAACTACGCAGTAGTTATGATGCAATGTGGCCACACAGCAAGACATATTTGGTTGCAACATAATGCGTCAGAAAAGGGCCAACTGGCCCGCCCGGTCCGCAACACTATAGAAACGTAGAGGGCCAATTGGCCCCTCTGGTCCTTAATGTGTTAAATAACATGCAATATTAATTCAAGGGTTATGACATAATATGGGATTTCCAATAGAGCTTCCTCCAAGAAAATTTTTTCAGTCACTAGTTTCTCAATGCAACACAGTCATAATACAGGCTGTTGTAACCGCTCACTTCTTTTGTGCCCTTTTCGTTGTGCGCCACTCCACCACCGCTCACTTCTTTGGGTTCTTTTTCTTTAATCAGTAGAGCTGGGTTCCTATCCCAGGGTCTTATAAGGGTCTGGCTCGGACAGGGCAGGAAGAACAATTCACTACAATCACCCACCTTTCGACGGTTGCACTTGGTAGTCCTTTAATACCTTCCGGCTTTCTGAATACACTGAATTTATTAATACTGTTGCTTTGTACTGTACTTATACTATTCTACGGAAGGGCCGTAGTCGTAAATTTAGTGTCCGACTTTGCCGAAAGTAGTGTCAAGACTCTCCGAGGTGGAATCCCTCTCTTTGAATTCTGAGGTCCACGAACCCCAGACTCCAAGAGAAATCCACTCCTCCACTTCTGCCATTGGTTAATTTTTCAAACTAGGAGGTTCCCTAAATCTTGAATTCCCAATCATGTTGCTCTGCTATGTGATTCTGGCAGATGCTGATCTGACGCTAAGGATGACAGCCCCTTGATGCATTACAGTCAGGGTGTGAGGCTCCGGCCGTCCCACTTCTAAGTTATCGCTGTCCCAAGCTGTCAGCTCTCCTTTTCTCAAAGCCTTTCCGACGTTACTGAAACTGCCAGAATTCCAGGAAAGTACCAGATGTTACTTCCTGTTCACATAGCAAAACTTGAACTATGTCCCTTCCGCGTGTAAGAGCTGGCTATCCGCTGGATCTCTTTGTTTGTAATATTGTTAATCTTAACTTAATACAAAATTTAATTTTCATACTACACTCCTCCAGTCAGAATGGACGGTTACACTGTGAACTACCATGGCTAGCAAGCAGTCACTGTGTTATTTTACAGCAATGTACGTACATTCCCATAACCTACAATATAATGAAAACATTCTGATATACCTTCAATTTGCCTTTATGGAATGCGCATGCAAAAACCTGAAGGGAAGCATGGCCACAATCCACAAACACTACATTCCTGGGTTTCTCTTCGGGGGCAGGCAGATCTTGCTTGTAGATCCCATATGCCAGGGCTGTTGCTGTTGTTTCATTCATCAGACGCAGAACATTCAGCCCTGCAATTGACGCAGCATCCAACAATGCCTTCCTCTCAGCATTTGTGAAAAATGATGGAACCTATCAAAAAGAAGTACAGATTTAAAATGCTTGGTTGTTAATATAAACACAATTAAGGCACAATGCTCACAGAAACCTTCTGGATAATATGGAAGTTCATGACATCACACACAATTTTCAAATGTCTCAATATACCGCAGATTCAGACATTAAATGAAGGTGATCACGTCCCACAACATGACCATGTGTTTTACATCACACAAATGTCTATGAAATGTTTTAGTTACATTATTAAGACTTCAGAACAACATCCCTTGCTGTAATTTGAAGGAGCAGAGGTTAAGTCCATAGTATGCCATGAACAAGCTGTGTACTTCTGGTTTCCGTAACCAAAACTGAGGCAAATGGATAGTTGGGCATATAATATCAAAATGATTCTTAGAAATGTAATGGTGTGGATTAAACTGTACTGGCTCAAAGCAAGGATCAGAAGCACTCTCTTGTGAACATAAGGAGAAACAAGTAGGTTCCAAAAGAGAGGAATATCGCCAATAGCTGAGCAAATATTGTGACATGTGAGCCGTTTCTATGAAACGAACTGACAAATACACTGCTGCAGAGAGACTGATTCTTGGAAACCTACTGAGTACAAAATATGTTTTCCACGGATACAAAACTGAAAGTTATAAACAGTTGGAAACCAGACTGTCACTATAAAATTAACACATGTTTCTGCAGCAATGGATAAACACAGAATAATAGATGAACTGCTGGACATGGTGATCTCTATTCGATTCATCCCAAAGCTACAAAAGGGGAGGGGGGACATGTAATTGATTCAGAGTTCAGTCATCGAGTCTTCATTCAGCATTCAGCATTTGTAAGAGAGCTCCGAGTTCAGTAGTTGAATGTTCAGCTGCGGAGTGTTAATCAGCGGACAACAGAAGCTGAAGAAGTGACAACCCCGGCCCCCCAAGATGCTCACCAGCACTGAAGAAAGCAAGATTTAAAATTCCCTATTCCTGGATGATAAAGGTTAATAGCACCAAAGGTAAAAAATGAAACTCACCGAGATAACACAATCATTGACCTTGGTCTTCAAAGCATTCTCAGATACTTCCTTCAACTTTGTGAACAACATGGCTGTAATTTGTTCAGGAGAAAACGTGTGTTCCTCATCCAAGTAGTTGACCTGTAAATCAGGTGAAAGACAAATTAAAAACAGCGTCCAAATGCACATTAGCTCCTGGTTATTGTTCTTTATTTATCTTCATTGTGTCCATCCTGTTGTGTAACATAAACCTGTCATGCATTACGAGGTAGGCCATGCCGCGTGAACACGCCTGGTTCCAACAGCAGCCCAAAGAATTTTATGCTGCTGGTTTTCAGGAGCTTGTGAAATGATGGGACAAGTGCCTCAATGTACAGGGAGATCATGTTGAGAAACACAAGCATTTTTCAAATCAGTACTCTTACTTGTTTAAGTTCTATATCCATTTGTAACTTACTTATTGACTTATCCTCGTATGTCAAATATTAAAATTATTACAAAATTATTATCACAATAGTGAAACAGTGAAAACAACACAGCAAGCCACAAACAAACCCTGGATGACATCAAGAACCTCCTCATCAAGATAGACAGGCGGCACAAAATCTGACCCATACAAGAAGGACGATAGGAGTACAGACACGAACCTATGTGGTTTAAAAAATTTTAACTACTGACAATAAAGGTTTTTTTTAAATAACATCTACAAACTTTTAAAAACTTTACAACACCAGGAAGCTGCTGTGATTGTGAAACGTTCAACTTTAAACGTACTGTGCATTATAGGATATAAGTTTATGTATTGTAACGTGTTTCGTTACTGAAGACGCCGTAGAGATGGTTAATTGGTTTATTTAACAATCTTCAAATAACGGCTACACTTAATTATCACACTATTACGGGTTTCCACACTTTACAAACCCTACAACAAAATCTCTTAACACAATCTTCACTTGTCTTTACGTACTAATAACGCGGGAGCTATACAAGTCTCCCTGAATTACACACTCCGAGTATAACTGTACTACAGCACTCACTATGTCTGGAAAGCACACGAAAAGTCTTCCGCTCGCCGACTTCTTAAGTATCGCACACTCGCACGCTG
>NW_019733326.1:1637989-1672506 GCF_002891405.2 Cryptotermes secundus
CACTGACTGACTCAGTACAACTCCTGTGAATAGCCTTCGCTGCTCCCTATGTAGCCTCGATCGGACAATACGGCCACGTAATAGGCACCCTTGTTGCTAGCCACGCTGTCCGGAGTTGTTGACGGCTGCCTAGAAACCGCAATATCCCTTGGTGACGTCACTGCGTTGACTTGCGTTGCCTAGCGACCAGGATGCTAGGACTCGGCTAACATCGGCTCGCTTCGGCTTCGCTCGGTGCATCACGGCTGGCGGAGGGTGGGGGGGGAGGGGCGTCATTCAGGGCTCAACATGTCACAGTATTTTAAATCAAAACACCTATTGTGATGGTAGTTTCCAGTTTGTAATGATGTTCCCTCTAAAGATGGCCCATAAGGACCAAAACATGTAAGGGAGATAAGCTTTAACGTAGTAAAAACTTATATGTCACATTAGACGGAGTGGTTTGTATTTATAATTGCGAGTGAGGGACCAGAATGAAACAAAAAAAAAAAAGTTAAGTATTTGTAATTCTACGAATCATGTTGTGTTAGGCAAAATGTGTCCACACTGAACAGTACTACGCCCCAAGGTGTGTTGTTACGTGTAAATATTAGTACAGTACAATCTTGATAATCCGACACATATTGGACCAAAGTACTGCCAGATTACCAAAGACAACTGATTACTGGAAAAAGCTGGAACAAATTTATTAAGTTGTACTGCACAACATAAGCTGGAACAAATCTATTAAGTTGTACTGTACAACACAGAAGTTTCAGTATTAATTATTGTTTAATAATATAATTTATTTACTTTAAATACATAAATGTGTACTGTGAATTTTTGTCCATTAATTCAGTACTTAGGGCTTCATTTCACTGTGTTTAAAAAAAAGTGTCAATAAATCCACTGCTGTATGAAAAGCACTGTACAGGAATGTATAGGACTGAAGAACCAAAACACTGTGTACTAGTGAGGGTCTAAATAAATCAGTTTGTCAAAATCAAATGAATGAAAACATTAAAAAGTGTTTATTTTTCATATTTTCATTCTGTCATGTCATACGGTATAATGTTTTGGGGTAACTTGTCTTATGCTAAAAGAGTTTTTAAGTTGCAAAAGAGAGTTGTATGAATAATGAAAGGACGTGGCTCGAAAGATTCATGTAGAGGACATTTTAAGGATATGAATATATTTCCTTTAAGAACACAATATATATATATTCATTCATTCATCAGTAATCTGTCAGACGACAGGTCCAGTAGCCAGTAGCTACGCTACCGCTGGTATAGCTCTCAGGGTCCTTGGCATACTCAAACCCCCTCACCACGATAAGGTGGAGACACCAACGAGGTGTATATATATATACACACCTTGATGATATTATATTTAAGCATCCTGTTGCACTCCATACGATAAATGATATAACCTCCGTCTCAAGTGCAAACAATATATTCTTGTGTCTTTGATCTTGCTCCCTACACTACATGTTTCGGCCTCAGACGGCCATCATCAGGTGTATAACACTCACGTCGCTGTCACACTGCACCCAGTTCAAAATTTAACATCTAAAACACTCTCCCTGTCATTATCAACTTCTACTTCGTTGATAGCTGTCCACCCGTAGATTACTTCACACACGTTAATTTTGAGTTTATTGTAATAGCACCATAATAAAATCTTTAGTTCTAATTTTAANGAGCAAGATCAAAGACACAAGAATATATTGTTTGCACTTGAGACGGAGGTTATATCATTTACCTTGATGATGTTTGTAGTAAAAAACAGAAGAATATTTGATACAAACAAAGCTCACTGTGAAATAAATACTAGACACATTAGGGATAAACATATGACCCAAGTTAATTTGGCAATATATGGAAATGGGGTGTATCATATGGCTGTTAAAATATACAATGCACTTCCTGATACACTGAAGGAAATTTCTAATGATATAGAAAGGTTTAAGGGCAAGTTAAAGGAATTTTTGTACTTTAATTCTTTTTATACATTGGAAGAGTTTTTATGAGATAACGCTTGCATAATTATATTATATTGAAATTTTAACCAATATGTTAGTTGACTAAAGCTTTTTTGTAAATAACTTCAATTATCTGTTATAACAGATCTTATTTGATTATACCGTTTTGAAGCTGTAAATTATTATTAGTATTCTTTGTTACCTTTATCTTATATTGTAAATTGGTTACTGTAATACAACTAATTATATTCAACTTTCAAACTTGTCTTATATGATAAACTGGTTTTTAAATAACTGTCATATTGTATAAGCATGATTAGTAAATAATATTTGGTCTGAATTTTTCATTTTAAAATTGTCAGGGTCTTGCTTATTATTTTCAAGATAAATTTTTATATGTGACTTAAATCCTGTATACTATAAACTTGTTATTTTGACAACTGCTTGATTTCTAAGCAAGATGAGTTTATATTTCTGGACGATTTCTATATCTATTGATTATTTCAACCTTGTAGGGATTTTATGGAATGTGAATAAATGAATGAATGAATGAATGAACACAGTCAGCCTCTGCTGCCTGTAGAAACCTGCACAAGGTCACGGACACATGTCTGGCACCTCATGCTGGATTACTGGACATGCAGGACACGTGCACAGCCAGATTACTGAAACTGTACTGTATATACAAAGATAAGTGCAGTATTTCTAGTTATTCCATGCATAATAATGGAAAGGATATGGAAAGAAATAATCAAAGGTTAATATGAGGCACTGTCCTGGTCTTTGCCTAGAGAGGATGATAAGCATAACGGATATCAACCAGGATCGCTGGAGTCAAAACCGAAAGTCAAACTGGGTATCTCCAGGCTACATGCCATGAATGTTAACACTTGAGCCAACTTGCTCAACATTTTTCAAATGGATTATGAACTGTGTGAACATGTAACTTGCCATTAAAACAAATGACAACGAAGGGTCATGTTCACATATTATACTGTAGCATTCTTGAGATGTCAGAAACAATTTAAGCACAGAATCTGACAGCAAATGAATGCAGTGATAATAAGTGTATATTAAACACTAATGGCTGCTATTCTGTTGTAACTTATGTTAGCACGTTAGCTAACGTATGTTAGGGTTGCTAGCAATTAAGGATAGGAGCAGGTAACGGCTGTAGGTATACCCTTGCCCAAAAAAAAGTTCTTAGCTTATTTCCAGACAGTAGCACCATTTAGTGCATACTGTTTGTTATCCTATAAAGTTTGGTACCTTAGTATAAATGTAGCTGTAAATCCAAAAATTCTCTCAAGTTACTGAAGTTAAGTATTTTTGACAAAGCAAGTTCTTGGGTTTTCATAGTGGTGATTATTCAGTTTTTATACCATGTAATCTTGTAGGCAGATACTGATATTTTGAAGGAACATGCTGCCTCCTTCTTCAGGGTTGAAATGTACAGGTTGAAGACTTAGCTCTATTATAAAGGCAGTCTGCAAGATAGTGGTTGCTCAGATTCAAGTGTGAGGCATAAGGAAATGGTGCCTGATCAGAGCCAATGCAAATAGTGGGTAGGAAAATGGGTCTAATAAGGGGACAAAACACTCCTGTCACAGGTGGGAGACTGGAATGTGAGAAAGGGCCGCATTTTCCAAGGGACACAATATTGTTTTATGGCAGAAAAGTAAAAAGAAAGACATAATCCATTTTCAGGAAGCCCATATGTTCTCCTCATGTGAGGGAAACTGAAGATGGCCCTTTTGCAGAACTGCTGCTGACAGGAAGTAAGAAGTGAGGAATCAGTGATTTTTCTCTGAGGGCCCATGAGATGAATATCATTTCAGGAGTAAGCAACGTGTCTCCAGAGAAAACCTCCTCCCTTTCCTTCAGACAGTGGACAAGAGAATCGCCTCATAAGAGATGTGATAAGCACTGAGCTCCACCCTAACATGATCAGGGGGACAGGTTTTCCCTAAGCAAGCCGAAGGAAATGATAAAGAAAGTTCCTCTAAAAACAAGCCAGTTACTTTCTCCTGCAACGGTATTCAACTACCCAGTTATTCTGAGAAAAAAGTGTTGATTTCTCACTTCACATTTCCAATCTGCTCGAGTCCTGAAAAGGGCCATTCACAGTGTTTAGTAGTTCTGCCTCCTGTGTGAAAAACAGAGCCCCTGAATAAGACTGCCTTTTCTTTTCACCCTTCCACCTGAAAACAATACTGTGTCCTTTAGGAACAGCTGTCCTTTTTGACAATTCCATTTCCCACCCATGACAACATTTTATCCCTGATAAGGGCCATTTCCCCTCCCACAGATCCCACTGGTTCCAACCAGATTCCACTTCCTCACATCTTTCCAAGGATTTTAACAACTACTTTCCTTGCACTGCCTACAAAACAGAACTAATTCCTCTACCAACAAACTCCAACCCCAAGGATGGAGGAAGCAGGTTCCTCCAAATGTTGCTACAACCTACTAAAAAGACAGCATCACATTCCAGAAGCTCTTACCTGTAATCTCGACACTCACTGCCGTAAGAATCTCAATCGTTCAGTATCTGATTCATTGTAATTTGTAATATATTTATTTTAGTCTGGTATTAAAGATGGACCACACGAGATCAAACAAAACTTTTCAACAAAGGACTTAATTCTAAATGCATTTTTATTTGCAGATGCCCTGGTGCTCATGACAAGAGAAGATAAATAAATGAAGGTTTCAGTAAATAAGATAAAGGCAATGGAAAGATGAATGTGAGAACTAAAACAGTGATAAATAACAACATAACTGAACTAGTACATAGTTACAATTACGGTGGGGCATGCAGTAACATAGTTGATTGAAGCACTATGCTACAAGCCAGAAGGTCACTGGTTCCATTCACGATGAGATAATTGGATTTTTTCAATTTGCCTAATCCTTCCAGCCACACTATGACCCTGGGGTCACAGCCTCTAACAGAAATGAGTACCAGGAATCTTCCTCGGAGGTAAAGGTAGGCTGGAGCGTAAGGCTGACAACCTCACCACCATCTGTGAGCCGACTCTCTAGAAAATGTGGGATCCTCAACATCTCACAGCCCTATGGGCCTCCATGGCGTGTTACCTTCTTTTACCTTTACACAATTACAGTAACAAACAAAAGAGACTTAGAAAAAAGATGTACAGACTTTATCAAATGTGCAACAGAATAAGAACAGCAATGAATAACAACACAAGTAAAGGGACAAAGATTTTAAAAAGCTATAGCAGTACCTACACTTACACACAAATCTGAAATATGGACTAAAAAAATAAACAAAAACTGAAACTGCTGAAGCGAAATTCTCGAGAGGAGTGCAGCAGGTTACACAAGGAAAGACCAAATAAGGAAAAATAAAATTATGGATAAACTCAACATATTTAATCTAAAGGGTGAAATTCTGAATCCAGATCACAGCAGAAATATCACATGCAATGAATGGAAGACAGGCAAATTCCAAACAAAATTCTAACATACCCATCCCCCACCCTCCCAAACAAAGGATGAAACACAGGATGCCCATGATCAAGACTGAGGGACCAGCATACACTTCAAGAGGACGGAGCATACCATGCATGGCCTAATCCATGAAGATGGATGATTTTAGTCTGTATATACTGAATAAATCTGAGGAGAATGTTTGGACCGAAGAGAGATGAAGTGACGGAAGGTTGGAGAATACTGCATAATAAGGAGCTTCATAATTTGTACTCTTCACCAAGTAAAATTAGAATGACCAAGCAAGTCAAGGAGGATGAGACGGGCAGGGCATGTAGCATTAAGTGAGGGAGAAGAGCATATAGGATATTGGTAGTACACTGGTGGGAAAGCTAGAAGGAAAGAGACCACTAGGAAGACCAAGACATAGGTAGGTGGACAATATTAAAATGGATATTAGAGAGATAGGGTGGAATGGTATAGACTGGATCAATCTGGCTCAGGACAGGGGCCAGTAGAGGGCTCTTTTGAACATGGTAGTGAACCTTCGGGTTCCATAAAATGCTGGGAAATTCTTGAGTAGCTCTACAATTGGTGACTTCTCAAGAAGGGCTCATCTCCACTGAGTGAGTGAGTGAGTGACAGAGTGATATACTGAATAAATATCTGATTCATTTCAGACTTATGTGTGTATATGCTTAGTTGTAATAACCATACCACGAAAAGTACAGAACAATTTTCAAACCCAAATGGAATGACAAGCCTAAGGTTAAGGACATTCTTGAAGAATGCTGTCTTCTGGCATGTGGCGCCGTGTAGATATTTTGTCCGAAAGATTGCTAGTTCTAACATGATCCAGCAAGTGGAAAATGACTGGTAGGTGATCTGAGTGCAGAATGTCAGAGACAATGACTTCTGACAGCTGGCATTCTTGCACATAATATCAAGCATGTCACCATTACTAGCAGGAGAGTAATGAGTGGGACACTGTGGTGCTGAAATTTTGAACTCATTCATATGCAGTAAATTCAGTAGGTTTATGCCTGAAGGGTTGGAAACTACATTATTCCAAACTGGATGTTTAGCCAAAATCGACCTATGTCTAAAGTTTAAGAGTTCAGTGAAGTTTGTATCATTTAAGGTGTGGCATGGAGACTTGTACACTGCTGCAAGTAGCATTTCACTGTTACCAATCAGTATGGAAACCCCTGTGGCTTCTACTGACCCAAGTGGAGGCACGTCTACATTTTACTGGGGGATGCCTTTTCTTCTGGGAAGCGGTCAATCCAATAAAAGTGAGTATGGAATAAAGAACATCTCACGGGATTTGAGATGTCTCCGAGAGCAGAGCCACATCTATATGTACATCTAGCAGCTGCTTACTGAGATCTTAGTGCTGACACCACATCTATATGTACATCTAGCAGCTGCTTACTGAGATCTTAGTGCTGACACCAAATATCATTTGCATTAAATTCTGTGAGTCTGAGCAGCCTATGAACTCCAGCAGCCATTTCATTCAGTGTTACTGTGTGCTTGCTGTAAAGAATGCTGAAAAACGGCTTCCAATCCAGACCTTTACAAAAGTTAGCTCTGTTCTCCACACGATTCACAACAGAGGTCCACTCAGAGTTTTCCCCCAATTCAGCCAGTGTACATCCAACAAGAATTTCAATGTCACTGACTACCTTATACACTTGCTGTACTACAGAAGCTGCTTCTGGGTATTTGTTCACGATGACATGGCATTCTGATTTCAGAAATGCCAGCTTCTGTCTCCAGTATTTCTGAAATCCCAGTACGAGGGTGTCCAGCATCTTGATGTACACTGAAGTTCACCGCTTGTTTTGTTGTTTCGCACATCACTGTGCACAACTGCGGTTGGATGGAAAACTTCACTGATACCACCTTTGCCAAATAGGATTTGGAAATGAACATACGAGTACTACGTAAAGTGATGTCCGTAAAATCCGCTCCGTCCAGCACACGTTTCATTCAATCACTAAAGGCAATCAAGGCCTGGTATAGCTGACTTACTGACTGTAAACTCAGTAGCTCACCAGAGCACTTCATGATTCTGCACCCTCTACAAATAACTAGAGCACACTTGAACTAATTCATTCCCTACACTCTGCCTTGACTGCTGCTAGTCCTCGTTATATAAGTCTTAGTATGGAGTGCACAGAAAATGCAGCATCCTCTACTCTTGCATGGCTATCTGTTGCCATGGAAACTTGTTCACCACACTTCTGCCTAGCAATGGCCACCTCTTCTTATCCCACTAATCCAGCTTTCAGCCATCATGTGACAATACTGTATATCCACTGAACACTTAACCATCACGAATAAGTATTTCTGAGATCCTAATAGTAGTACTATTTGACTACACTACCTAGTTATCTGGTGATGGGAAGTACCAGGGATAGTGACTATAGGTGACCCATGCATTCACTGGGGAAACCTGTTCATACTACCACCAAAATATATATATTTTGCATATTTTCCACACCTAAAGCTAATGTATGTACTCTAGGAGTACCAAGGTAACACACACGCACTCTGTGATTTTAGACCTCAAGCAAGCTATACCGACCAAGCGACTGCCCCTTGGCAAAGTGAGTGCCAACTTTTGCAGATAGAGGCATCATGTGGTCAGCGTAACAAATCGCCACATCTGTTAATTTCGGTTTTCCAGACGGAAGCCACTATTTCCTTGAAATAGCTCCTCAATTATCATCACGAGGCTGGGTGGACCCCATTCCAGAGCCACTACTTCTCAGAAAAAATCTGGTAGCGCCAGGAATCATACCCGGACCTCTGGATCTGTAGCCAGGAACTCTGACCACTAGACCACAGAGGCGGTTAGTACCATGGTAAGATAAAGGTAAAGTCATCCCTGTGCTTAACTAATTAAGCACTATGCCGTGAAGAAGTATGAGTGAGTGGATGTATAGATCTACATTTTCTTGACATCGGCACTAGATTGAGTTGAGCGGCCAGCTTTACGACCTGACCGCTTTACCCCTTGGGAAAGAGCCCCCAGTACCCACTGGCCAGGAGGCTGGGTGAGCCCCAGAGCTGGTCTGGACAACATGGAGAAGTGAAAATTCTTGTCCGCACCAAGACTCGAACTCCAACTCCTTAGTCGCCCAGCCTGCAGCCAGTCAGTATACTGATTGCACTATCTCAGCTCTATCTAGTAGTACCAATGGAATTAAAAATGGTTACCATACAATTTTAAGTGAAAATAATTTCCACCCATACTTCGTAACCAAAGACACTGTAGGCATAATACAAATTCTATAGGACATACCTTCACACCAATGCTGCCATTAGGTTGCTGAACTACCCGAAAAGGGAGATATTTCAGTTCCTGTTGTACATGTGGATCATTATATTTCCGTCCAAGAAACCGTTTGAACCCGTGGATTGTATTTTTCATGTTTGTTACCATTTGATTCTTCGCAGCAACTCCTAGGATGCGATTCTTCCCACTGAGTGCTACACATGATCTGAAAAAGTAGGTTTTAAAAGATGGCATCTAGTCACAGGCAAAATATTAACATTTTTGATGAAACAAATTATACACCAAACTCAGAAAACATTTGGAATTTGCAGACTAGCTGAGCACCTCTAGTGTCATAAGGAGGACTTTGTTCCATGGAATTCATTATCTCAGACATGCCTCTTAAATTGGATGAACTAGTGAGCAGTTTCTATTACTTCTGAGTCTACAGTGAATAAAATAAGCAACTCATTACATATTCAAGACAATGAAAGACTGTTTTCCTGATAAACTATATAAATGCATCAATTTTTAACTGAGTCCTTTCAGTTTTCAATTAAATTTGGCAAACTTGTTTACCCTACAAAAATGAAGGTGCCAAACTTTACCCCTTTAACACCATGCAGTCTCTCTTGTAACAGGAATTCAAAATTAAAAATTAGGCACATCTGTTTATATTACACCACTGTCAATCACTTCTTTGGACCTTAAATCTTAGAAGGTCGTGCCAAACTTTACCCCTTTAACACCATGCAGTCTCTCTTGTAACAGGAATTCAAAATTAAAAATTAGGCACATCTGTTTATATTACACCACTGTCAATCACTTCTTTGGACCTTAAATCTTAGAAGGTCGTGCCAAACTTTACCCCTTTAACACCATGCAGTCTCTCTTGTAACAGGAATTCAAAATTAAAAATTAGGCACATCTGTTTATATTACACCACTGTCAATCACTTCTTTGGACCTTAAATCTTAGAAGGTCGTGCCAAACTTTACCCCTTTAACACCATGCAGTCTCTCTTGTAACAGGAATTCAAAATTAAAAATTAGGCACATCTGTTTATATTACACCACTGTCAATCACTTCTTTGGACCTTACATCTTAGAAGGTCATCTTATAACGCTCATCTACACAAACTTGGCATAAAATAAGCTGCCATCAACATACAACAGCATCTGTAACTGTGATACAGAGAGCCTTGCATTTCAATGACCAGATGACAATATTTAAATTGTATATAAACTGACTGATGGACTGGAAGAGGTGGTCCCTATGCCTGGCCAGTGAGATCTCCAAACCTAAGCACACAATTCTGGTCTCTGGAATTACACAGTCACTGGTGCACATCACAAGTGATGAATCATACTGTCAGATGCCAGAATACATGTATTACAGTTATGTGAATGACCATCAATTTCATAATATATTATGCTAGAAAGTGTACTGTAGTTCAAGGCATACTGTTTGAACATTTATCCTAAACAAAACTCAGAACAGTTTGATTTATGGTAAGAATATCTTGTAATACTGAAGAAATGCATAATGCATTTATAATGCAACAAATTACTAATTTAAAATTTACTGTAAATTTAACAACTGTATAATAAACGATTCTGGCAGTTAATATCTGTAACTGTCAAGAATGGGCTACAAATGATACAAATTTTTTCTTCAAAATTACTGCATGATATTCCCAAGCTTGGCCACTTCCTCCCATGACACCATGTACATTATGAGACATGACGAAATTTGTCTTGGAACTACTTTATAACTCGGAACGCTTTCAAATGTGGCAACACTTTGAGCATTATTTGGAATTAGTGTAACAAAATAATCCAAAATCTGTTACCAAAGGTCAGTTGTATTTATCTCAGTAACCCTATCCAAATCATTTTAACTTACCTTGGTTATCACTGTAAAAATATACCACATTCAAGATAGCAGTTCTCAACATGCAAAACAAAACAAACTCCTGTGCAGTTTAAGTGCAGATAGATACAGAATAGCAGTTACCAAACAATCCACTAGAGCTTTACCAAGGATATGTAACATTTTACTGCCATGTTGCCACTAGCAATACATTAATTTCCATCACACAAAATATATTGTAACGTGTTTCATTACTGAATATGCCTGAATACTGAATACTCGCCTATTACGCGAGCGCTAAATGCCGCTGGGGAGGTAGGGGTCAACATGTCACACTGCTCCCTCCTTAAGGCTGTTCGTCCCGAATAGCCTAACCGTGCTTCCCCGTTCCTTTTCTTTGGAGGCTGTTCTTGCAGCATCTTCTTTGTGTCCTTCTACTGTTTCTCTTCTCCCCTTTTCTTGATGGGTGCGGAACATTTCTTGCATGTGCACTCGGTCGGCATCTGCCTTCGCCAGCATTTCGATTATCTGCTGCATCTCCATTTTGTAGCAGTAAAGTACTCGATGCACAACAATCTGTTTGTGGCGTGTTTAAGTTCGTAACACTTCTGACACCAATGTAACGTGTTTCGTTACTGAATACTCGCCTATTACGCGAGCACTACGTTACCGCTACATGCCGCTGGGGAGGTAGGGGTCAACATGTCACAATATTCTCTTCTCAGTATTTACAAGGTGAGCAACATGTTTCAGCACACATTTGCTATCTTCAGGCCCAAACTATCTGAACACACAGGTAAACTTATAATAGATACATCTGGTATGTATATACACTCATGGATGAGTTCATAACTTACTGGTAGAGCTCAATTTGTGGAAACAGAGCAATTAGATGAAAAGACCTCAAATATAAAGATGCCTACTTCATCATGTAAAGAAATACAATATGGTGTACCTCATGATTCTCTTTCGGGACCCCTTCTGTTCTTGTTTGCAAATGACTTGCCCCAAGCTGTTCAAGAACCTAAGGTGGTATTATTCATGTATGACACAAATATATTACTCACTGAGAAACATCTCACGTTGTTAAAAGGGAAAATCATAAAAGTTACGAAACAATTAGAAAATTGGTTCTTGACAAATAATCTTATAACATACACAAAAAAGACCAAAACAATACCAATTTCAGGGAAGAGGATCCAGTTTAATTCATAGACCCGTTCTCTATTTAAACAACACAGAAATAACTCATTCATCAAATTTAAAATTTTTACATATTTATATCACAGAAAACTTAAGGTGGGCCACACATATACAATGCCCTTGTCAAAAATTAAACAAAGCTCTTTATTTGGTTAAATCCCTACTCAGCAAGTATCCATGTATTAAGAAAAGTTTATTTTACAAAATCTGAATCTATACTAAAATATTATTACAATCTGAGGGGGAGTAAATGGCAGTAATGTACTATTTTAAATACTGAAAAAGGTCTAAGACTTATTAAAGGAGTCAAAAACAAGGTCTCTTGTAGATGTCTGTTTGGTAATTTTAAGATTTTACTGTAACTTCATTATACCTACGCGTATTTGAGATCTTGTGCTTTATAGAAAAAAAAAAAGAATGCAATCTATACAACTCAATATTCCAATATTCATACGTATATCATGAAAGCGAAATAGGATTTTGACATCTAATTATGCAACACTGCTTGTTGTCATAAAAGTGTAATTAACATAGGAATAAAAATACATAACAACTTACCCCTTAATTAAAAAGGATAGAAAACATTAAGGTTTTTAAAAATAAATTAAAGTTATTCATTACAAAACTGTTCTTATTCTCTATAATAGTTTTTTTAGCAACAATGACAGATGGTAGATTTGTAACTCAACGTAGTCTTGATATGACAGGGAAGTATACAGATCGTCCTTGGACTGTTAACTCAATTAAACTGTGATACTTTGTGACTTGTGTTTTCTGTGGTTTGTTTATTGCTTTGTTTTGAATTGCTGGGAGTTATCAACCATGGTTGGTGGACTACAGCATGGGGTTACTGATCAAAAAGGGATTGTACTGTTTATTGTTTTATGCGTTTTTAAGAGTTGTTGCTATGTAGTGCTTGGCTGTTTTTAACTGACCTGTCTAACTGTGCCCGTGTAACAGTTATGGATGTTAAATAAATTCAGTTCAGCCCAATGGATGCACTGGCATGTTTACTGCATATTATGCTTTAATATTATTATTTTATATGCAAAATTATTAAACATTAATTAGTCAGAAAACTGGTATACAATATTACCAAATGCAGAAGTCATTTGGTGCATGTTGATATTACTGTCGATTAAACTGCTCATAGTGTTGCTAGTTTGTTCTTCTTGGAAACATCAATAAAAGCTCCTTTGTTGATATGCATAAGGGTTGTCCTGTCTGCATAACAAATTATGCTGGGTAGACTGTAGGTATATGTTGTGTACTGCTTATGTGGCACGCGTCATGTGTTCCGATAAATGTGGGCATCAAGATGGAAAATACACGCCAAACAAGTCACCCACGTTGTAAGTACCGGGAGAATATATGTGTGATGGAAATTCCACATATCTCTAGCAATTCAAAACACTGTGGCTATGCAACAAATGTGTCCACTTCTATGGCAGCTTCAAGAAAATTCATGGGTACAGAGGCATTATAATAACACCCTTCCTAAATCAATACTATGGAATATCTAGTATCTGAATAAGCATGGTAAATTATGCAGCAGTAAATAAAAATATTTTTATTTAATACTTTGCCTAAAGTATGAAGGAAAACATTCCCCACCTCCCATGCTTTGGCTGTTATACACATATTTTGTGTAATCAATTTCATGTAATAACTAAAATCCAACCACCCCACACTGCAGATTTTATGCCATGCATTCTTCTTTATAACAAGTTGCACTTTTTTAACCCCAGGAAAGCCATATTCTTAGTTTCTGTTAAGACAGGCATTCATCATGACACATTTTGGGGAATTTCTTAGTATGTGGGCCTAAGTTTGCAACAGACGTTTAGCAAAAAAATAAACATCTAACAATGACATAACACAACGGCAGTACTTAACTTCGTAGGAGGAAAGAATCGTCACTGTAAGCAGACCTAACCATATTAGGTCACCCACAAGTGGGTTGCTGTATTACTAATCCTTTTATTAGATCAGTACCATCCACGGCAAAGAAAGCACTACGTCAAAAAATTGGTATCAAGCGACTATTTTTCCGAATCATCACATGACGAAACCTAAAGCAGTTAATCCTGCAATTTCCAACCTGCGCGTATTATTCAAAATATTTGATATGCAATAATTCTTATGCATATATTACATTTATTTAGCTGAATGTCTTAAATACCCAAAACTACATGGATTTCAGTCGATACTTACGGTGTTGCACGTAAACTGTAGTCGTTCGCTATGGTTTCTATTCCACCAGCCCTTGCAACAGCAACGTAACAAGATTCATTACCAAAGTCAATACCTATCACAGACATAGCAGCCATTTGCAATTAGAACCGCCAGTAAAGCTCCTATTCGAAGAACCAACTGCTGGTCACTTTTTAATGCAAAGACCACAACCAACGACAACGAATATTTCTTGTTCAGCCAGTGCTTTTAAATCACAGCCAATCACAAACCGGCGAATGGCCGAAATTTCTAGCACATGGGAGAGGATGCCCTATACTGAGATAGGCTCGCACAGCATGACGAAAATTCCAGAAACCAACTACTGTGATGCTTGGAGCGAGTTTAATCACGGCTTACTAGACCTATACGTTTTATACCTTCTAGACGTTAGGCTATTTGTACTAAATTGTGAAATAAAACAAGACTCTAGAGATTAAATGGATCATAAGGAAACTTTCACGTTTAGATTATGCCCGCCCATATCAATCTATAAAATTTGCAGATAAAGTCGGCTATATGCTTTATGATGAATCAAACACGAACATATGCTATTACTGAAATACGTAGACTGTACTGCCACCTTCAAGTTGAAGGGGAATTTCACAGCCGGTGTCGGTATCTTGGCACAATCGGTTAACGTGAAGGTTTCTTTGTTATGGCTAGTGGGGTGGGACTAAGTCCCTTGTAATGCGGCCAATTCTGGACTATTGTACCAGCACCAGATGATAGGTGAGGGTGATTGTGGAGCAATTGGTGGAATGAAGATTGTCAGGGGAATCCGAAGTACTCGGAAAAAACCTACCTCAGCGCCACTTTGTCCACCACAAATCCAACTTGACCAAACCCGGGATCGAACCCGGGCCGCCGTGGTGGGAAGCCAGCGACTAACCGCTTGAGCTATGGCGCGGCCATACGTGAAGGTTAATTGGACCAGTGGTTCTTGACAGGCGAGGGGCCACAGGAAAAAGTCTGAAACATGTGGGGTCATGGAAACTGTTAAATTGGCCATGAAAATTTCACTCCAAAAATAAAATAATTAATAGAAAAAACGCCGAATGATCAGTACAATACAATCTCCTTAGAAAGTTAATAGAATTTTCTGTTCAGTGCGGCAATAGAGGTCACATCACTTTTATTATTCTTCATGATTTATTTCAACCGTCTTCCAGTGCATACACTCATCTATCTCACTCCTCTCTCTCGCACTACATGTTTCGGCACAAAAGTGCCGTCTTCAGGCGCTTATTCGATTTACGATAAACTAGTTCACTGCATGCCTTGCCGTCTTCATATTAAAATAACTAAAATATATATTTATCATATATATTGATAAATATTAAATATTAAAAATATTAAAATTGTTCAGGATTTTTTATCCCTACGTCGTATCTCACTATGCGAGTCACACCTATCCTCTTCTGTCGGAGCACTCTTTCTACTTTCGTGTGTGTATTGTGCTCTGTGTTGTGTCTTGCTCCTGTGACTGCATGTGTATAACACACATGTAGTGCGAGAGAGAGGAGTGAGATAGATGAGTGTATGCACTGGAAGACAGTTGAAATAAATCATGGACTTTAATCAGTGCAACAGGACGCTAAAATATAACTTTATTATTCTTGCCTTACATGTTTCGGTTTAGTTAAAACCATCATCAGAGGCACTTTTCATATGGCAGGAAACACTGTTAATTAAGCTGGTTTGATGTTCACTTTCAGTTGTGTTATTCACAGATGTATGTTTCATATTATTATCATAGGTTTTAGTTACGACGGCACTCGTCATATAAAAACATAAACATGCAGAATAACTGAGTATGCCAATAGGCTATACACAGCACAGCTATACGCTGTGTCCAAGCCCACACACCAACAAGAATGACGATTCCCATCCACGGGAAGAATTGACAACCAACGACGACTTATGACAATTTGAATTAAATTTTAAATAGTTTAATAGTGTTTTAATCCAAAGATAAGAAATCTACTGTGGGAAAAGTGATAATTCCTGTGCTGCGTATAGCCTATTGGCATACTCAATTATTCTGCATGTTTATGTTTTTATACGATGAGTGCCGTCATAACTAAAACCTATGATAATAATACGAAACATACATCTGTGAATAACACAACTGAAAGTGAACATCAAACCAGCTTAATTAACAGTGTTTCCTGCCGTATGAAAAGTGCCTCTGATGATGGTTTTAACTAGACCGAAACATGTAAGGCAAGAATAATAAAAGTGATGTGACCTCTATTGCCGCAGTGGACGGAAAATTCTATTAACTTTCTAACTTGATAGTGCAGTGGACCAGAATGAGACAATTCAAAACAATATCCTTGTTTGTGTGTACCTTACTTAGAAGGAACAGAACCTATTGTACTTAAACCACAAGCTTAGACCTGGGAAATCCAAGTACTGAAAGAAAGGTACTTGCCTTCATGGAGGGGGCAAAGCATTAATGAAATGAGTAGGTTCTAAAGGATACTGACAATGGTGTACAGCACACAGAATTACTGGGGTTTGGACTTTCTCCATCATCCGGTACTCTAGAAAATAGAAAACATGAAGTTTTGGAAACTGGATCTGTTTCCATCCTCAGGTGAGGGGGGAAAACACCTACTCAGCTAGGGTCCCTAGAAAGAGATAATCTCTTTCTGAAACGGGTTGTCCAGTGACTGAGATTAACTCTTTCTAAGGGGCTCAACTGAGTAGGTGTCTTCTCCCCATCAACTGAGGATGGAAACAGATCCAGTTTCCGAAACGTCATGTTTTGTATTTTCTAGAATAACAGACGATGGGAAAAGTCCAAAAACCCTCTATGTCTAAANGAGTAAAGAGACTTGATGTTGAGACCTAGATTGTCATGACAGTGAATATGATGATTATTCTTTCCTGGAATGCATCATGTAGTTTGCTAGAAATGATCAAAGTACCTTCCTACCAGACTACACGGTATTACACCCAGAAGTCATTAATTTAAAATATAATGGTATTCTGGACATTCAGGAAAATATACATTACTTAAGAGTATTGTGAAAGAAGAGTTTCAGAAATTAGTGGGCTCTGTGTATTAGGTCATAACAGGATTACTTTGAAAGGACATAATGGAAAATTTGGTTCACTGAATCTTCAGTTGTACATAAATGCACTTTTAACTGCTTAGTACACCTTATACATAAGGAATGAGCTTGCAATGGAAGTAAAATTACCTTGTTTCACTGTTATCAATTTATTACATTTTATATTGATTTGATGTGCATAAATTTCATGGTATAATTTCAAATTATTACATTTTGAAAGCTATCCTTGTTATCATAGACTTCAGCATAAATACATGTTATGTAATGGGACAATATATGGATAAATATGCAACAGAACAAAGATTGTTTTTTTTTATAATTACATGTTATTCTCTAACTCTCTGGTTCTCTTTAAAGCATGATATGCAAATATTTTTCACAAAATACAATGGAAAGAGTGAACAAATAAAATTTAATTTTGCAAGATCCCCTTTAATTGTAAAAATTGATAGTATGCCACTACGTTAGATTTGAGGTTCTCACAGCAGTGAAATACCATCTTCTTGTTGTGACAAAGTGTAGTTTGATAGATATCCACAGATGTTCTGGAGGAAGCTACTGCCTCCATCTTCAGAGACATAAAGTAAACCAAGTGAACAACCAGCAAGACATAGGCAGATGCTCACTATGCTGGTTTCCTGCATCTTGCTGGTTGCTTGGCTTACCCTTGGACCCTGCAAATGGAGACAGTTATGTTCCTCTTAAATGTTGGTAAACTTTTACCAGACTACATGACATCCCATCCCAAAGACAGTACCATTCAGTACATTATTATATTTGTGCCCTATTATGTTATGAATTACTAGCACATTGAATGGGATCCTTACATGTGGTGGTTTTAGTGTGACAGCAGCACAATTCATATTTTACCAAGTTCAATATTTGCTGTTCATTAGAAATGTCAAGTAGACACATATGTTTGCTGCTTGAGGTATGTTTAAACTTCTTTTTGCAAATCATTAGATTCTTTTAATAGATGAACAAAAAGATTATATAATTTCATACAATTTTTCTTTGATAAAAATAAATCTGAACCTTCACAAGGTTTGATGCTTAATATTAAAGTGGATTTTGCCCCCCCCCCTCAGAATTACAGCCCCAGTGGGCCTAAGCCTACCTCCATGAACTTCTCCGTTCACTTTCGGTTTTTCTAGATCTTACGTATTTGGCAGGACTCCTTGGGCGGGTGGTCAGCTCGTCGCAAGGCCTCTACCTGTACACAAACACAGAAAAACGCATACACACAAACTAAACATCCATGCCCTGAGTGGAATTCGAACCCACAATCACGGTTTCCAAGCGAGCGAAGACAGTACATGCCTTAGACCGCTCGGCTACCATGACCGGCATTAAAGCGGATTACAAACTGATTTGCTGAGATTATGTATTTTTGATAAAGTCTGTAGTATGTGTGCAGCCAATGCTTTCTCAACAGATATCATGCTGCAGATTAAATAATTATGCTGATAATTGCAACTACTTCTCATTCAGATTGGAGACTTTCCAGTAAAAATAAAATTGTCCATGTCTTTAATCAAGCACCATGCCATGAAGATTCAGCCCTGTTCTTAATTAAGCACCATGCAATAAAGATGTATCAGGGCCTGGATGTACAGCTCCATACACTCCTAACCTCAACAGTAGTAGAAGGTGAGTGATTAGCTTCATGCCCTAGATACATGAGTGGATCCTAAAGTCAATCTGGATATTGTGATAAAGAGAAATTTCATGCCATTTCTGGGAATCAAACCCTGGTCTTCCAGCTCATATTGTAGTCACTTAGTCAATACACTGACTGAACTGACAATTTAGGCTTAACAGTATTACACTTTCACAGGTTTCACATTCAGTAGGTCACAGTTCTTCTGGAAGTTATAAAAATAAGAGCATACACATTGCAAAACAGAACTACAGCATCTCCCAAAAGAAAGGCAACAGGATGACACATCAGTCTTGTCTTCATCCTACAGAATTCAAGGGAGATAAAGGCTGAGAGATCAGATTAGTTCTACACAGTACTCTTGGCTTATTTATTTGTATAATGTTCCATCTCTCATCTTGGAAAGAAAATGTAAAATGTCTTTACTACACACTGTCCTCTTCCTAACTCTGTCATGGTGCACTGTTCAATTTTTGTCACTGATGGCACAAAAATTCAATTCAAATCTGATACTTTCACTACATGGGATTCTAAGGAACAGTGTTTTTGAAACAGGATGTTTCCACCCATACATGATGGGGTGGGAGACACCTACTCGGCTGGGTCCATTAGAAAACTCTAATCTTAGTCACTTTCCAATGGACTCAATTGAGTAGGTGTGTCACATCCCCTCAACTGAGGACAGAAAGAGTCCAGTTTACAAAAAGTTGTGTTCTTTAGAATACTGAATGATGGATAAAATCGTAACTCTTAGTAATCCCAAATCTCATACACCATTTTCAGAACTTCTTAGAATCTACTTTGACTGCAGTACCTACAATAATCTCACCATGCTTTCATGATCCCTCATATCAGTACTCAGTACTGTCCACCTCAAATCAGCACTGGCCAAGAGTCACGTGTTTGTCAGACACTGAGAGACTGAGGAAAAACACAAAAAATCTCTGCAGGATAGCCAGTGTCCCAGCAGAGATTTGAACCAAGCATCTCCTGAGTACAAGCCTACAACATTATCAGTTCAATGACAAACCATACTTATTTACATATTTGTAATGTTTGGATAGTGGGAGTGGAGTTCAGTTATGGGGTTCCAGAAGTACAGATTTTCTATTACATATTTTCATGGATGCTATGTGATAATGGAAGTACTCAAAACACATTAGATAAATAATAGTTCTATAAATAAGGTATAAAGTTTGTGATGATGGTACATTAGTACAAATACTATGTTTCTGAGACTGCATCTGTCTCCATCCTCAGGTAAAACCTACTTAGTTGGGCCCAATCAATAGAGCTAGTCCCTACCTCTGGATAAAAGCAGGACAATGAATAATATTCAGAAACATAATATTTGCACTAATGGATCTATGCTCTGCACAAAATATATCATGCAACTTTTCTGTACTAGCCACACTGATTCATGATGCAGTACTTGCCCAGTTCATCACTTCTACTAGAAACATGAAACATTAACATCTCCATAGAGCAATGCTCAGGGATCCTACATTTCTGGATTGCTACTGACAGGTAAAGATATTGTATTTCACTTGAACTCATGACCATCTGCTATTACATGATTCACAAGAGTGAAGTTGTACTGTATATACTATGTAAGGTACAAGAAATCATCTTAAGAAATGTTATTCTCTCTTATATTTCAAACACATATTAGAAACCACCACATTCTGTTATACCTTTCAATGTTTATGTCAAATTTGCTATAGGAATCCTTAGGTCATTTATAGTGCATTTGAGAACACTACAAAACATAATAAATATGACTATCATTTTGGACACTGTCAATAACATATGATGCAAAGCTTTCACAATGACTGTATACAATGGGGCCTTCTCAGGACACTGATCCTATCAATGTGAAGTTAGTATCTGTATATTCATACCAACTCAACACTGAGGAGGAAATCTATGTCTTGTCAAACACATTTTTGAAGGTGGAGCTCTATGGTCATCTGGTACATGAAAGGAAAGGTCCCAATTCAGTTGGGGCCATCAGAGCAAGATAATCTTTGTCACTGAACCACTGGACGCTTTCCAGGGGGCCCAAGTGGGAACCATTTCTTTCTGACACGTAATGGAAACAGAGGCAGTTTTTGAAACACGTTTAAAAGAAATTCAAGATAAAGGACAAGATCTAAAACCAAATTTATTTTAACATGGCAACATCAGAATTATTTAGACTCAAGAATACAATCATTGCCACTTCCAGCTTTGCTTTTCCTGGTCACTTCTGCAATAAAGGCTTCCAAGCACCAGTTTTTACAGAACTGCTACCATATGAGTGTTCTAATTGTTTTATTACTCAAAATAAATAAACCTCTTTTGTACATGTGATGTGCATACCAAAGCTATGCTCTGTTGGCGTCTATTACATACTGTTTCGTATGTGCATACCCTGGCCACGCCATAGCTCAAGCGGTTATCCGCTGGCTTCCCATTGAGGCAGCCTGGGTTCGATCCTGGGTCTGGTCAAGTGGGATTTGTGGTGGACAAAGTGGCGCTGGGTTAGGTTTTCTCCAAGTACTTCGGTTTCCCCTGCCAATCTTCATTCCACCAGTTGCTCCACAATCATCCTCACCTATCATCTGGGGCTGGTACAATAGGCCAGAAGTGGCCGCAGTACAAGGGACTTAGTCCCACCCCACTAGCAATAAAAAATAATATGAGCATACCTTACTCTGGGTACTGTTACAAATTATATGGTGGGGAATGGTTGAACTCAAAAACAAATATTTAAATTACAGTATTCCCCAGATTACAGATATTGAGGTTATGGAATTTCAGCCTTATGAGACTTACAAAACATAAGCATAAAATTGATGACACCAAACATAAATTTACCTCACAGAAATTTTGGAGAAATATTCTTTTCAACACAAAATACAAAACAGTAAACTATACTTCTTTTAGGAAATTTGTATCACATTTATGGATTTGTCACTGACATACCAATATGTGTTGCTGGCCACTGGCATGTGCACATGCATCAGTGACATAGAGGGGTGGCTAGCAGCATGGCTGCCATTTCTATCTCATTTTAGATTATGCAATGTGTTACCCTTATTTCAGATGTTCAGGACTGAGGAATTTTTCATGTTGTACAGAAACAGAATCTTAATATTTTCTAACAATTTTCACTGTTCAGACACATCACATTGTAGAACCATAGTTAATATTCAGTATTTTCTGGTTGAAAACTTCGTTTTGGATATGTGAAAAAAAATATATATTATAACAGTGGACAGAAAAATATTCTATAGGAATTAATCTAATTTTTAATATGGGAGTCAATGGGAAAAGTACCGTCCACATGGGAATGTTGATGGCTTCATAGTGTAATAGTGGGTTTATACTGCACTGTTTATTATTAATGCAGGAAAATTATAAGCCATCTCATTATACAGACATATTTTTAGGAGCACATCTCTCGTACTACACAGGGGGCTGATCTATATATGACATGTCAAACCTAATATTGTGTCTCTGTAAAGAGGACAAATCTAGAATTTAGGCTTACACTGTATTTAAACATTATGCTAACAACCAATAACTATTAAATGTGATGCACTTTGTAAAGATTCAATAACATTCATGAAAGATACCAAGTACACTGACTTGCAACAAGTTTCAGGAGTGAACTATGCAATCCTGAAATTATGTGTGTCATGTCCTGAATACATATCAGAGAATTTATGAATCCCTTCATAGAATAAAACCAATCAGAAAGGCTGCTGCTGTAATACTGTACATACTCGTACTTCACAAAATTTCAACCCTAAAAATTAAGTGTATGACTTCCAACCCAAACAAATATCACATAATGTCTCATAAACGATACAGTGTTATTAAAATAAGATGTGAAGTCACCATCTGAATGTATCTAATTTGCTTTCCTGTGCTGGTTAAATAATATTAAAACCCTGACAAGTTTCGATCATATATCTTCAAGGGGGATTACAGATATTAGAGAAAAATTTACAATTTGTGTGTATGAATAAAATATTTAAAATGGTTAAGTCACAGAAAATGTATACACTAAGATAAAACTACTTATTATATTAAATGTTGACCATTGTCAAATGCACTTTTCTTTCTAACTGATGTGTTGTATTACCTGTATATTGTGTATTCCTGCCTCATCCTCATCTTTTAATGTGTCAATAGAGTGACAGTGTATTGCAACAATGTGATTCTTGAGGCATGAAAGGTTTAATAGTACTGTCACATGATTTTAGTGACTATAGATGGGGTTTAGAGTGGTAATTGGATTCTTTGACCACTTTAACAAACAACTCGTTACTACACTTTACAAATCACTGTCACACACACAGACTAGTGTTCTCAGTCTGTTACAGTCTTCACTAACTGTTGCTTGGAAGCAGCTTCCAATGGTGGACGTTCCCCTTTCTCTGGGCTCCCAAATTACCCCTGGCCTCAGCTACCAGCTTCTAAAAGCAAAGGCTCACAATGACTGAACCCCAGTATTCCTCTAGCTAACTCTCTAATTCACCAACCAGCTCTTCACTAACTCTAGCTGGCTGTTAAACTGCAGCTTGCCCTTGCCAGCACAGTATTCTTGATTGTGAGTCCCACAAAACTCATGACCATATTTTACTGTCTGATGGCACTGACAGCCTTCCAGACTGAGACCTAACTAACTCAGCTCAACTCAACTGACTGCTCATTGGTCAGTTGGTTAAATTGGGCCATTGTCTAGCTGGTTTTGTGGTTGTTGCCTTGCAACAGCTCTACATGGTGTAGTATTTAATCAGCTTAAGAAAATAAATTAAATATACTCAGACGGTCAATTCACTTCTTATTAATGCAGAAAGCATATCATGAAAATGGACCATATCAAACTCTGTTTCTACAGTTCACCATTCTGGGTACAGAAGAGGAATTGGAATTAGGGTCTGCAATACTTTAAATTATTGGCTTCAGCTGTGGATATGGCTGAGTTGTGCTCAATGTACCATTACTGAAGACAGTAACATAAGGCACACGAGATATCCTAACATTGTGTACGAGATTAAGATCTGCATATTGTGGAACATTCTGTGACTATAGGTTTTAAGATTTATCCACTGGTGATTACTGAAATTGTGATCTTCCTGGTTGTGACAAGATGCAGTCTTGTATATGGGCTGTACTGGAAGGACATACTGCCTCTCTCTTCAGGGTTAAAATGTGTAGGGTAAAGAAGCGAAGCATCTCATTCTCTCCTTCAAGGAAAGGACAAAGATTCTCTCCAAAGGACAAGACACTTATTTCCTCCCGAAATGACACTCCTCTATCAGAGCCCTCAAGAAAAAGAATGACTGATTTCTCACTTCCCAGTTCTCATTATTACATTTTCCTTCTTAAGCGGAAAACATATGCAAACACTAAAAAGGCCATCATTTTTCATAATCCCACCTTCCAAAAACAAAACTGTGGCCTGAAAATAGCCATTCTTTCTTACAATTCTGTTTCCTCCCTGTGATGATGCAACCAGTATTGGCACTAAGCTGTTTTCCTATGTACTACTTTCTTACTCCCTGCTGTGAGTCTGAGTAATCAACTATCCTGCAAGCTGCCTATATAACCAATCCAATTTCAAACTAGAACATGAGGATAAAGCGATTCTCTGAAATGTCAGTATCCACTTAGAAGATTACATGGTGTCACAACCAGAAGACTACCATCTGAAAAATCTGACAATAAAGTTCAAGATCTCGCTATCGTTTGCTTGATGTGGCAGCAGTGGACAGAAACCTCAGTATGGCTTGATGACATTGGCATATCAGTGTTCCATAGCTGTGCTGTTATTTGATCTATGGCAGTCTCTTTCTGAGTTGCATTTATTATTGTCCAAGTGCGTTTTTGTGTGCGGTCGTGAGAATGTCAGAACAAACTTGGGAAGAGTTGAAGCGAAACCAGAGAGATGTTAATGGCAAGTTTGTGGGGATAATGCTTGAAGAAAACAGTAGTTTACAAGTGGGTCACACGTTTTTCTGAGGGACGAGAAAGTGTCACTGATGAAGAGAGATTAGGGCGACCAGCAACAAGCAGAACTGAAGAAAACTTTGCAAAAGTTCATCAAATTCTGCGTAAAAATTGTTGGCTGACTGTCAGGAGCATAGTAGAGCAAGCGAACATCGACAGAAACAATTACAAAAATCTTAGCTAAAGATCTCGACATAAGAAAAGTGTGTGCAAAAATGGTCCCAAAGGACCTGCTTGAATGGCACTGTCTGCGAGAGTTTTTTGCTCGTAAACAAACAACTGTGCTGGAACACCCTCCCTATTAACCAGATCTAGCCCTCAATTACTTTTTTTATGTTCCAGAAGATAAAGGAAATATTGAAAGGAAGGCATTTTGATGACATTGATGACATCAGGAGTAATAGAAGAGCAGTTCTGCAGACCATTCCACAAAACACGTTCCAAAATTGTTTTAAAGGGTGGACTAGGCACTGGCATTGGTGCATAGCTTCCAAAGTGGAGCACTCTGAAGGCAACCACAGGGATATTCAGCAATGAGGTATGTAGCACTTTTACCACAATGAATTCATGAATTTTATTTTCAGACTGCATACATGTAAACATTTCTTTCTTTGACACCATCATGTTCCCACAGTGAATTAATAATTGCAGATTCCTTCATTGTAATCAATATTTATGAAGGGTAAAGTAAAGAGGTAAAGTTATCTCTGCACTTAATTAATTAATTATGTATCATGTGGGTAAGTGGAAATGTAGGTCCACACATTCTTAACCTCAACACTATATGGAGATGGTCAGCTTCATGTCCCAGAATACTTTTGATTTTTAAAGATTATTTATGGCAGTATCACAAAAACTAATTTAATTTGCAGAATCTGTTATCTCATTTCAGAACTTCCTGGTAGGCAACAAATTTGAAAATAAAAAGACAAGGTTAAGAAGGTTTTTAAAAGTTCTGACATACAATAATAATAACTATCCCGTAAGTCGGCTATTGAATTCATGCAAAACCAGTCTTTACTCAATAAATGCTCATAATGTCCAAAATGTTTTTGCCATCTTCAGGGCATCTAGACCGCTACCAAGCCTCATGCTGCAAGATATTGTTAAACAGGTATGAGTAAAATAACCTTCAAGAGAAAAGCAAAAAAGGTAAAGTCGTCCCTGTGCTTAATTAACTACACACCACATCATGAAGAAGTATGGGGGAGTGGTCAACTTCATGCCCCAAGGAAGGAGCCTCTGATGCCTACTTGACAGGAGGCTGGCTGAACCAAGAGCCAGTCTGGATGCTGCAGAGAAAAGAAAAATCTATTGCCCATGCCGGGAATTGAACCTCAGCCGTCCAGCCCACAGTCCATCTCCATATTGAATGTGCTATAAATTAATATATTGCCACGTGTTGGGTATGTCACGCGACAAATAACTTCACGTGGGTCTCGTATTTAGCGGATCTTTATTGGACACTCACTCTTACACACCTTACAATTATTCATCATCATCAGTAATGTCAGACGACAGGTCCACAGTCTCTTCCAAAACAATTCCTCCACTTAATGCGATCTAGAGCTTTCTCCTTCAAATGACAGTATCCTCTTCTGTCTCCAAGGTCATCCAGCATCTTCTTACGTCTTCTTCCTCTATCTTTCCTTCAATAACTTCTTTTAGAAGGCAGATACTGCGTAAGATATGACCAATCCAATTAGCCTTCCGTTTTCTTATTTCGTGTAGGATGTATTCCTCTGCTCACTGACTCTAATTAACACTTCTTCATTTCTCACATAATCGGTCCAACTGATCTTCTCCATCTTTCTCCAAAACCACATTTCAAAACTTTCCCGATGTTTCTGGAAATATTTCGTGTAGGATGTATTCCTCTGCTCACTGACTCTAATTAACACTTCTTCATTTCTCACATAATCGGTCCAACTGATCTTCTCCATCTTTCTCCAAAACCACATTTCAAAACTTTCCAGATGTTTCTGATCTACTGTCCTAAGTGTCCATGTTTCAGCCCCATACAGAGCTATGCTCCAAATGTAGCATTTCACTAGTTTCTTTCTCAAATTTAAGTCCAATTTGCTGGTAAAAAGATTCTTCTTCTTGCTAAATGCAGCTCTTGCCATGGCAATCCTGGATTTAATTTCACTAGTACACCTTCCATCATCTGTTAACAAGCTACCCAAATATTTAAAACATTTCACATTCTCCAGTTGTTTTTGGTCTATCTTTATGGTGACTGGGGTTGGTTGTCTCGATTTATCACTTGACTTCTGGCCCAATACTCTATGCGACGTCTCAACTATCCTTGGCCATGGTTGGATCTCAACTGCCTCTGGCGGCGGCCATCTCAAGATTGTCTCGTTCTCAATACTCAAATATTCTAATACTCAATCCTCTGCACGTGTCGTAAGCTCTGCTTATATAGGAGTTATGCAGAATGGATACCAGACACCATTCCTCACGGTTCTGTTACCGCTGTTCAGACAGTCCGTTGTTATGGGAACGCTTCTTATAGAATACACCAGTAACGTGTTTTGTCTCATCCATTGTTACTCAACAATTCGTTGCTATGATTTGTCACTGTGAGAACTCCACAATTTCCACATATTCGTTGTCGTGGAAGTGTCCGTTCCAATTTTAGTGGTTGTCGCGGTGATGGATGTAAGGTAACACGTCACAATATGATTATATGCAAAATTCAGTTTAATACAAAATTACTAACACTGTTATATTTATGGACAGCACAAAAGATACACCTATACAAGATATTGTGGTGTATTTGCTCAAAGCAAGAACTGTGGAGGCAGAGAAACAGATGTTGCTAGGTAATGGCCTATACACATGCAGCAGAGGAATGCATCAATACACTGCAACATCATGTAACAATATAAGAGATGTTGCAACCTGCATACTCTCTGGGTCCAAGCAATAAAGTGTCCAGTAAACACATTTCTGCAGCTGTGACTCAACATACAACAGTAGGGGAAGTGGTGATTTCTGTGGGTTCATTCAGAGACTATATAATGAGGATCTCGGAAAGCTAGAATTAGAATTAAGTCAGAGTTGAGCTCTGTGAGGATAAGTGATGGCAGGTGCACCAGAGAATTGATTCCTGGAGTTGGCAGTCAGCAGATAATGGCAAGAAAGGAATTAGGCTGTGCAAATAAGATATCATATGTGGGCTGTAGCGACAGTGTGACCGTTATGAATCAATTGGCAGGAAACAACTAATGGGGAGTGTAAAAGACTGAGGACACTAGTGTGTGTAACAGTGAACTGTAAAGTGTGGAAATAGCGATAGTGCTGAAACTGTCTGCAGTTCCAAGTTGTACGTGTCAATAAATCCAATCATCCAAACCAAAACCCATCTGTAAGTCATGCACACCCCCTTATGGATGACAGCAAGAATGACTCTACTTTTATACATCATCATAATCATCACCACCATCATCATCACTATCCTGTATTACTCTGGTCTTAAATATCAATATTATGATAAGCATGGATCTGTGAACACTTCACATGAGGGGAGGTCCGGAGGTGTATTAATAGAATTAAGACCCATCCTCCCCAGGTTTGGATGTTATCACATGAGATACTTTACTAAAAACAGATATTTAGTCACTGGCCTGAGTTTGAGCCCAGGTCAGGTCATACTGGATTTGTGATGGACAAAGTGGCACCTGGGCAGGTTTTCTCCAAGTACTGCACTTTGCTTTTCCCTGCCAATTCTCATTCCACCAGCTGCTTCACACTCATAATCATCTGTCATCTATGGGTGGTACAGTAGGCCAAATAGTGGCCAACATACCAAGTAGACTCAAGTCTCACCCCAGGAAATTAACAAAACTAAAATATAGACATTTCACAGATACCTGCAAATTTATTGAACCTCCTGCTGGCAACAGGAGGTATCCTAGATAGTGATGTCGGAGTAAGGTAGTATCTCAGAAACCAGCAGCTGCTAATTACAATCGCCTGTCCTCCTATCAGTGGGGCTTTACTACCATGAGGGGATACCACACCAATTTGGCATTAAATGATGTCATAAACAGAGTCAAGAAGAGGGGAGGGTGTGTGGTGGTAGCGGTGGCCATTGCAAAGGCACTTGACAACATCCCACATGCATCCCTCCTTGCCTTTGAAAACAGTAAGAATTTCATTTGTATGCCACTAGGCCAAGGGTCTCCAAACTACAGCCCGCGAAAGAATTGTGCAGAAATGAGCCAATTGAACTAATTTTCCAATGAGTACTGGTAAAAGAAATACTTGTTCATAGATTTCAAATTCATTAATTAAGATTGTTTAAAATATATTGATATTCCATATTATGTTAATATTAATATTATTCACAATTTTACTAATTCTTGACCGTATACTGCGCGGTATTTCTTCATACTTGTTCGGCCTCGATCGGCAGTGTCACTTCGTGCCAATGTAGGTAGCGTGAGCCGTTCAATACTAGCTGTCTTGTGCATAAGACTTCTTGCAGTGGTGTAGTTTAATTGTAACAAATAATCATCACCTCATTTTAATCAGATTTTAAGAATGCAAAAAGAGTTCCATCATTCACATTGTTTTATTATAATTTGTGATGAAAATATGAGCATTTGCTGCTACTGCCTATTGTCATTAATATACAATAATTTATTCTCACGTACTTTGTATTTAGTTTATGAAATTGTGGCTTTCAATAAAACTCATATACCTAGAGTTACTAATTTCCCATTTTATCCGGCCCGCTGAAAGTGCTGAATTACCTAACGTGACCCATGTTTTGAAAATTTTGGAGACCCCTGCACTAGGCTAATTGGTAGCATGTATTGTGATCCCTTGGCCATTGGTAGGGGGGTTAAACAGGGCAATCCTGTCATCTCTATTGTTCAATATAGTTCTCGAGGGTAGGTTGTCTGTCGGGAATCATAAACTAACACTGCTGGAATTTTCCAATGACCTAGTACTGGTGGCATGAGATCCTACAAGGGTCCAAGCAATGATACATATCTAAGAGGAAGGCATGGGAACTTACGGATTAACTGTGGTGAACGAGAATTGTAAAACATTCCAAATTTAGCGAAAAACAAAACATGGGCAACGATCAACACTGGGTTGTGCTGTAAGGAAAATTCTCTGCTCTTCGTGGACTCGGGAAAGACCCTCAGGTATCTGAGGATGGATATTAACCCATGGAGCCAAGGGTAAAAGACTGTTACAGGCAGCAAGGAACTGTTCTGGAGCCGAGTCAAAGCCTAGACAGAAATCAGCTATTATAGTGACCCATTTGATCACAAGATTTCTCTACATGCTTGAAGATCTGCACCTGCCTGCAAGTACATCCATATGTTTCCTATGCACTAGGAGAAGAGATGGTAGTTTGGGTTTACCAGGATTAGCCCACCTGCTGACCCTTGTGTACTTGAGGGCAAGCGCAGCTTAGTGCAGGATGAAGGATACTAGACTCAAACCATGATGTCTGACTATTTACAGAACAAAATGCACACACAACCTGCATCTCTTGTCTGTGGCCTTCAACAATGGTGGAAATCAATAAACATAAGAGGATCTTGAAGGCTGGTAAGTGCTTCAGTTGGGCTCATGGTGCCTCCCACGGAAACGGGGTGGACCACTTCAGAGTAGATTCTAAGGTAACAATTGGCTCCTGCGCCCTTGATTTTTGCGTGAGGGCCACTGTATCAACTCCCTGAAACTAAGATCCAATACTACAAATGTTCAGACCAATCGCATCAAATTGGTGCATACCTCTCCTCAATGTAGGAATTGCTCCACCTGCCTTAAGACTGAAGCTCATGTCTTGAGGCAGTGCATTATAACTGAACCCCAGAGGACTGGGAGGCAAGACTAGATCGCTGCTAAGGTAAAAAATAAAATTATGAATGCAAATCATATGAATATAGTATGCAGCTAACTGTTTCGCTGTTATACAGTAAGAACTTGTGACTTGATGCCACTGCATCTATTATCGACATCACGATCCAATATGAGGATGACGGTTCAGCTGCTGCCGCTGCAGTGGAGAAGACTGAGAAACATGACCCACTGCAGGCCAACATCGCTCACCCGCATCCAGAAACCAGTGAAGTTCTCATCACACACCTTGCCTTTGGCAGTCAGGGTTGTACCCCCCTGATATAAGGGGCACTTTGGTTTCAAAAAAGAGGAGATGAAAGTAATTAGTCTGCACAATTATAAGAAGCTCGCTGTCATTTCTTGCCTCCTTTATGGAAAACAACTGAAATAAGATTTCAATTATTTTTATATAAATTAGTATTTTAATTGCTCAAATTGTTTTTAGTTTGTCATCACCAGTTGGTAAGGGGTGTAAGACCACCACCTCCACATGGTACAAGGTAGTGATGGTGGACTGCTGGCGGTGACTTACCAGGTAAGTGTGACATCCCCTGAATCCCCTTCGGGCTCATTGGCCCACACCAAGAGGAGGTGTTAGACTAAAGTCCACATGAGTAATTGCGAATTTAGACCATTTTATTATTATTATTTATTAATTTGTGAAATTTTAGTTATTGCATGTTCCTTAAATTGTCAATGTGCACCCTGTTTGGGTTAACAACCTAATATTTAAGTAAGCCAAACAGTAGAGTACAGTACAGTACATATTAGATTTACTTCTAGGGTTCAGATTAGTAAGTTGACTAGTGCCGTAAACACATAAGAAATTAACCCTTCCGCAACGGATACTATTTAAATCTTTTCCTATCCCCAAACCGACGGGGTATTTAATTATTAAACAGAAAAATACACTTATCCATGAAAAATTTAGTAACTCTCGCAAAAATAGGTATATTGAGATAANTTAGATTTACTTCTAGGGATCAGATTAGTAAGTTGACTAGTGCCGTAAACACATAAGAAATTAACACGGTGTGTACTAAGAGGGAGGCCATCAATGTGGGTATAGGGCCTTAATACCAGAAATCTCAATAATCTGAGATGTACAACTAACATATATTTTCCTTTTACAACTGTCTAGACGCCCAGAAGATGGTACCTTTGCATTTAATGTTAACAGTGAACTGATGAAAATGACCTCTTAAAGTCAGCAATTATTTACTTAATTTTAATAAGACTAAAACAGGCTTTTAACAAAACCCATTACGAACATGCGGTGTTTTATCAGAAATATGTGGGTTGTATAATTGGTATGGATATTTATATATAAATATACTGCCAATTCCTGTTGCACTCAAGGAAAACCCATTGCACTCTTATGATGGTGAAGGGAAAACTAATAATTTTCCGCCATTGCTAGGATGTGTGGACAGGAATGATGTGTAACCGATCTGCCAACCTCAGCTTGATTTAATTTAGTATCATTTATGATCCATATGAATTAACATGTTCGATTAGGTTTACTTGTAATATCCAGCAAATGGACGAGAGGTACATAGGCTATTTCTTGCTCTCAAGAAGGAGTTTTAGCCCAAACTCTCGGATGGAAAAGACAAAAGAAAAATGACTGGTCAACGCAGATGCGAAGTGAAACAGGAAGGACCCCCACAGCATTGGTTATTAGAAAGTTACACGAAATTTTGCTTGTCGGAGTCCTTTGAGAATAAGATATGTGACAGTTTTTAACATCGTAACTTAAAGATGGGAGTTCCCTCAACCCTAGCCAAGCTTAGCATTTGTCAAGCTACTGACAGAATGTACGTTAAGTCTTTGAAGCCTAAATTCCCTGTAATCCTTAAACGGATTGGGGGGAATAGTTAATTAAGGTACTCCCTATTTTTCAAAAGTGACCAATCCTCATAATTTAGGGAGTTGACTTGTGGACCGAGAGGGCTCCGAGTTTTGAGAAGAGTTCATTCTGCTAAGTCAGTTGTTTCCCGACTCAACCATACAGACGCAAAATCTGTATCACTCCGAAATTTGTAATAAATTAGTCATTTGTTTCCTGACTCAACAAGCATACGGATGCAAAATCTGCATCACTCCGAAATTTGTAATAAATTAGTCAGTTGTTTCCCGACTCAAGAACCATATGGACACAAAATCTGCATCACTCCGAAATGTGTAATAAATTAGTGAGTTGTTTCCCGACTCAACGACCATACAGACGCAAAATCGGAATCACTTTGAAATTTGTAACTAATTACTTAAAATTTGTGGAATTACTATGTTTACAGTGTTCAAAGTTTAAGCTGTGTCCCCCAAAGTGTGATTAAAATGGAAAATTAAAGTACCAGTTAAGTGGAATTTATCATATCGAAAATATATATGAAAACCAGTAACACAGTTCAATATTCAGATGAAATTCAGGGCGATATCTAACTTAACCAGCAAGCGTAATCAAGTGTTTCAAAGTCAATCATCAACAACCTAATAGGAATAAAGTGTCTTGTGGAACAAAGTGTGTGTGTGTGTATGTTATAACAGGAGTTCCCCACTCCCCTTTCTAAGCAAGACCCTGCCAATCGACCTGAGAACAGAATCTTAGCTCTACCGGAGAACTAGCTACCCACCACAGCAACCCCCCATGACCCCGTAAACTGATAGTATCAGTTTACTGGCGCCCAAATTACAACTCATTACCCTAAAGATCAGGGGGTGTAAATGCTGATAAGTGGAGCAGGGTAAAGCCAGCAGTAGCCGCCCTGTAACAGGCTGTGAAGGCCCATAGGATCGTGGGACATCAAGGCTTCCACATTATCTAGACAATCGGCTCACAGATGGCACTAAGGTTGTCAGCCTTATGCCCCAGGAATATTCCTGGTACTCATTTCTGTTAGAAGCTGAGTCAACCCCAGGGCCATAGTGTACTTTCGTTTTCATGGATAAATTAATGTGGCATACTCCAAGTGAATCACCTGAATTATAAAAGTACATTCAGTGCTGGAACATGATGAACATATCTCCAGACAGGAAACATATGGCATCTTGAAGCAAATAGTGTAACATCACATCAGGGTAGAAAATGCATGTTTCTAGTTACAATATTAACTGTGCATTGCACTCACATACACTAAATTGTGTCTGAAACAATTTCGAGCAACAGGAATACACTGCACATTTAAGCTTACAAGATACAGCTTTGACATCCTTCAGCGATACAAAAGAACGCAGTGTGTTTCTGACATCCATTATAGCAAACTAGCGAAAACACAACACAGAATTCTGAGAACTGACATTGCATAACAAGACCAAAACAACTTCACTTACTATTTACACATCAACAACAGGTGACCCTCATAACTTTAAAATTTGCAGCCACACTGATTTCAACATTAATGCATTTGCAGTTGCTCTGTATTTTGCTAACAAGTGCACAACCGTTAGTGTTATGCAACTGGTATCTCACTTCGTAAATTCCTCTAGAAGTGATGAATCCGAAATTGAGGAATTTGAAGGGAACTGAAAGAGAGCTGATTAGATTTGTTCAAAGATGTGGAAATTCTGCCGAGCGAATGCAAGTGCTAAAATTGGCATTTGGTTTATTCTTAAATGTTATTTAACAACACGGTCAGTATCAAGACTGTATTTTCTAATGACAGGACTATTAATTAATGTGGCTCAGTTGGCAAAAAGAGAATTAGCAGGGGAAACCGAAGTACTCGGACAGACCCCACCCCAGTGCCACCTTGTCCACCACAAAATTAAGGTGATCTCACCTGGGATTGAACTTGGGACACTGTGGCAGGAAGCTATTGTCTAACCACCTGAGCTATGGCCTGGCCCAGCAGTCAATGTAGACACACATATCAATGAGTGCACCACAGGAAGTCT
>NW_019733326.1:1673305-1676122 GCF_002891405.2 Cryptotermes secundus
AGTACCTGCGTCAGACACAGACGTACTGCTGCCGGGGCCATCTGTTCGCACCCACCAGAGGCCTCAAGTAGACCCCCCTGGCCGACTCTTGGGTGATATGCGGAAACATATTCTCGTGAAAATTGTGAAGAGTGAATATTGCAAGAAGAAACACCCTTCTAGGCAGTGCCGTGTGTGCGCAGAGCACAAGAAGAAGAGTAGAACTGCCTACATGTGCAACTTCTGCGTAATGCCTCTTCACAAAGGGGAATGTTTCCAGAGATCTCACATGCGCAAGCACTTCTAGGAGCTCTGGTAAGTGTTCTCAAAAAATTTCAGTTCATAAAATTAATTAGGAGATTTTATATTAATTTTTAAAGTGAACAGTGCACAAGTTAGGGTAGTAGGTTTAAAAACGCCGGTCCCCAAGGTGATTTAAATGCTTAAACCACGGGTCCGCAATGTGTTAATATTAACCTCCTATCTATGCCTAGGTCTTCCTAGTGGTCTCTTTCCTTCTGGTTTTCTCACAAAACTTCAAATGCACTTCTTAAACAGGCATGCTACATGAACAGCAGATCTCTGATCATCACTGATCTCATCATTCTAACAAAATCTGACAAAGGGTACAAAATATGACAGTTCACATTATTCAACTTTCTTCAGCTTCATGCCCTCCAGATTACACATGCATTACACCCACAAACATGGTGGCAAGTTTTGAAATTACTCAGGTCACCAGGTACATAACCATTGTTATATTACCAAATGCATGATTATTATCAAACCTGCAGATTTCAAAGCAAGCATCAAGCATCATTTGACACTTAAAATTTTGGGTAAGTAATGCAGTACAGTGGAGTCACATCTTACACAGGGATCATGTTTTAAAAGTAGTGCATAAACCCAAAATCACGTATAGTCAGAATTACTCTAGCAAATCCCTTAAATTACCAATAAAGTACATGCTTTCATCTATACCCTGTCAAATGTATGTACATAATGAACATAATACAGTATGTATACAAGTAAAATGTTTAGTATTTTCATCTTTAATTACATAAAAAACAGAACAAGAAATGGAAGGATGAAGGAATAAAAACAGGAAAACAGTAAACCCGGCAGTAGTTAGGGCTTGATGTCAATCCAAGAGACGCAGGTATAGGCTTCGGTGATGGAGGACGAGCCGTACACCAATAACCCATAAAGCTATCCCTGTAACAGGCCATGGAGGCCCATAGAATGATGAGACATTGAGGCTCCCACGTTTTCTAGAAAATCGACTCACAGATGGCGGTGAGACTGTCAGCCTTACTCGCCGGCCAGCCACACTTCACCCCCAAGAAGATTCCTGGTACTCATTTCTGTTGGAGGCTGAGTCCACCCCAGGACCACAGTGCAGTTAGAATGATTAAAAAACAAACAAACAAACAAAAAAAACTAAACTCTGTAGTTTTAGTCCGCAAGCAAACTAAGTCAACATAAAAATCCAATGACCATATCAGGACTAGAACCTGCAACCTTCCAGCTTATGGCATAGTGCCTCAACCAACTATAATACTGTACCTGCCTGTGCTATATATTTATATTTTTAAACTTCCTTTTGGGGGGGGAGTGCATATGGTTCAACGGGTGTAAGTTAAATCCATGCATGGTGTGACTCCACTCTACACCATCCACAAAAGGATACACTGTTCACATATTCACTTTAAGTATTAGCAACACTTCAGTGGCACACATTCAACAGAAGGACTGTATAGGTCAGTAATACCTATCATTATTCAGAGAGATAATAAATTAATGCATATTACCATAAATATAATTTCAACACACTGTCATGCTCCTGTGCTTGGATGTCACCTGCTGGGCCAGCCATTCTTCTTGACAACTTCTTTCTGAACTTACTATATTCAAACAAGAAGTGGAAAAATCAAATGAAAAAAGTCACTATATGTTTTGACACTTTCAAGTTTCAACAAGCTTCAACAAGCATCTGATACTTAACAGTTTCTCCATACTTCAGTGACATCTGCATAAAATAATGGCATTTTCTTACACAGTGGCATGAGCCCATCATTTGATGGGATCACCTGTCACATGCAGCACACTCTACAGCACTATCAGTGAATGTGACAACCAGGCTACAGATATGTTGGTACTCTATCATTTCAAACTTTAGATATCTCACAACAACTGTGACTTATGGCAATCATACATTTCAAGTGTCTGCACTTGGAATGTTGTTCTGAGCTTCCAAATTAGCAATGCAATGCATATTTCTAGAACAATTTTTCATATTTTATGTCTCATTTATTTTTAAATGTATTATGACTTGAAGCCAGACAAGTCACATAACCCAAAATAGAGTAAATACAAGGTTGGTGACTGGTAACATACCTGCCTTGTATTCAGGAGGCCTCAATTTGCATCTTGGCTGGGATACCAGCTATCTGTCTCAAGTTTTTCATGGTTTTCCTCAATCTGTCCACATAAATGCCAGGCTAGTATCTCAAAGTAAGCCATGACTGATTCTTTTCAATTCATCATTCATGAATAATCATACTGTCTGTCGTGATACAGTCTAGCTACTGACACTATCATTAAGTAACTGCCACCAAGAAAAGAAAGGAAGGATATTATGCATATGCACAGACTATAAAGAAATTTAAGAAAATGAACCAACTTTGATTTATTTTGTGAAATATTTTATGAAGACATTAGCTAGGCTATGCAGCACTGAATCACAGGATGAGGGTGAATTTGGAAAGGATCTGGAAAGAAGCAATCATGGTATAATCAAGGAACTATCCCAGCATTTGCCTAGCGATACCATGGGAA
>NW_019733327.1:0-1035 GCF_002891405.2 Cryptotermes secundus
ATCAATCAGTAACTGTGGGGTACATTCCCTGCTGTTAAGTTTGGTCAGGTGATGTAAGGTGACGTGACGTGATTTGACGTGACTTTGCGTGACGTGACGTGACTTAGCGTGACTTGAAGTGATTTGACGTTACTTGTGACTTGACGTGACCTGGCGTGATTTCGCGTGATTTAACGTCATTTAGCGTGACTTGACGTGATTTGGCGTGACTTTGCGTTGTTTGGTGTGACTTGATGTGTCTTAACGTGAGGCAAGACGGGGCGTGGCGGGGCGAGGCGAGGTGACGCGAGGCTGGGTTAGGTTAGATTACGTTAGGTTAGGTTAGGTTGGGTTAGGTTAAGTTAGATTGCCTTAAGTTAGGTTAGGTTAGGTGAGGTTAGGTTAGGTTTTCCCACTACAATTGTGCGCATCAATCAGTAACTGAGGGGTACAATTCCTGCTGTTATGTTTGGTGACGCGAGGTAAGGTGACGTGACGTGACTTGGCGTGACTTGTGATTTGACATGACCTGGCGTGATTTGGTATGATTTGACGTGACTTGGCGTCATTTGGCGTGACTTGACGTGAGGCGAGGCGAGGTTAGATTAGGTTAGATTATGTTAAGTTAGGTTAGGTTACGTTTGCGCAGTAGTTTTGTGCGCATCAATCGGTAACTGAGGGGTACCATTCCCTGCTGTTAAATTTGGTGAGGTGAGGTAAGGAGACGTGACGTGATTTGACGTGACTTAGCGTGATTAGACGTGACTTGGCGTGACTTAACGTGACTTAGTGTGACTTGACGTGATTTGACGTAACTTGTGATTTGACGTGACCTGGCGTGATTTGGCGTGACTTGACGTGATTTGGCGTGACTTCACGTGACTTGGCGTGATTTGGCGTTACTTGACGTGAATTGATGTGAGGCAAGGTGGGACGGGGCGAGGCCAGTCTAGGCTAGGTTAGGTTAGATTAGGTTAGGTTAGGTTAGGTTAGCTTACGTTAGGTTAGGTTAGGTTAAGTTAGGTTGCCTTAATTTAGGTTAGGTTAGGTTAGGTT
>NW_019733327.1:3935-52894 GCF_002891405.2 Cryptotermes secundus
TGACTTGGCTTGACTTGACGTGACGTAGCGTGACTTCACGTGATTTGACGTAAGTTGTGATTTGACGTGACCTGGCTATCCTGTGACTAACGTTTTCGTATTTTTCTTTTGTCGCTTAGGGCAAATGCTGCGATATTACTTCGATTAGGCCTCCAAATCCTTTCCGAGTCATGTCGTCCTACAATCCGACGCCGTACAGACTAGCTACCGACAGCATCGTAATATGTAATCTGAGAAATGTTGCTCACCTTCCAGGGCGCCAGGCCTCTCCTCCGTCTCACCCTCGCAGGGACCTTTATGTCCAGGAACCCGCTCATCTCGCCAGGCGACCCCGCCAACATCCTGACGTCTCCGCCCCGGCAACCTGCGACCGAAGCAGTTACTCTGAGTTCCCAAATATCTGAACACTGCCGCATTTCCAGAACATCTGTTTCCTATCTTTATATCGTGATTTTGCCCTGGATTTTGGTGACGAGACAGCAACATATACTTATGTAAGGTTTGAGGTTTTCACGGCGGAGACTATGAAGAAAGCAGTCTGCTTTTACCGATTCTCACGGTCTCTTCGCTTGCGAATTTCTTATATTTTTCCTTCTACCGTGAAGATGGAGGCGATACGTTCCTCCGACACGTCGGTTAACACCACATATACACGGTGCCACATCCCAGAAGACTGCTTTCTTCAACATGTACTTGGTTTTCTCTATGCTTACTTCTAGACCAACCTCCTTACTTGGGTCAATTAAAGTTTGTGTGTTTTTCTTTATGGTTTCTACATTATCACCCAGTAGATTCACATCATCAGCATAGACGAACAGCTGATGTGTCCCATTTAATTTCAGTTTTCCTGGATCTTCCTAGTGGCATATTCTACAGCAACGTTGAAAAGCAGTGGCGATAAAACATCTCCTTGTTTTAGACCATTCTGGATAGGAACATTGTCTGACAAATGTTTACCAATATGAACTTCACTATGCGTTTCGTTTAAACACATTTCAGTCAGCCTGATTACTTTAATGGGTATCCAAAACTCTAACAGAAAAGTTAATTATTAAATACATTTATATGGCTTTCGGAGTGGGCTGGGTGCCCCACATTTGAGACTGACCCGGGCTCCACTTCAGCCCTTTGGGGCTGTGACTGCGTACACTAGGAAAGCAACAGAAAATATAATCTGGAGCCGGTTTACCGACTGGTTAAGGGATCGGAGTTCCAGTCCTGATAGGGGGAAGATGTTTGTCCTCTCCAAGTCGTCCAGACCGGATCTGGGGCCCACCCAGCCCCCCTATCCATTGGGTATCTGGGTCTCTTTCCCTGGAGGTAGAGTGGCTCTATCTAATTCCGAGGTCAGAAATGGTGGAGCAATACCTCCACTCCCCCATATGCTTTCATGGCATAATGTTTAACTAATTAAGCACAAGGACAGCGTTATCTTTGCCATTTCTGTAACATTAATTTGGTTACTAAGGTACCTACAGTATGTTGTTACATTCAGTGTTTTTATAAACGCACGCTTCGCCTGCCTCAACTACGCAGCAGAATATCTTGTACGTCTCTATTTGTCTCACGGCTCCGTATTGTTTTCCTTCAGTTTTTGTGCGCATGCGCTGACCCCGTCGTCGAATCTTGTAGCTGTTAAGTTAGCACAGATAATTACAGCGACAGAGCTGAAGACGATCAGGAAAGGAATGCAGTTATTAGTGTGGGAAGAGAACAAGTGAACGTTTGGCGAAGAGATTCTCGTAACAGTGGAGAATTTCTCTCGTGTCTCGCCGCCGCTCCGTAGCAACGGCCGGCGGAATGACGGCCATACAAAGCAGATTGGCAGTCACGACAAGCCCAGATAGGTTGGCCAACATTCTGACAGCCCGTCAGCTTACGATGACAGATGGGTCTTGTACCTGCCGGCTGGTTTACTGAGCCGTGTAAAACAGCCATCAGCGTTGATTACAGATACCGACAGATACAAGGTGCGATTTGTAACGACGTGGAACGAATCTTTTAAATCGAAAATAACGTTTCTAATAAAATGACTGGACACCAGTTTAGTTCACCGTGATTCGTACAAAATGGCGCCTGTTCCTGGCGATATAAACGTGCAATCTGTGTTTTCTCATGTTGTATTTTAGCGTCCTGTTGCACTGATTCGCGTCCATGATGTGTATGTACTGACCGTCTTCTAGTGCACACAGTCTCACTTCTCACTTCACACACTACATGTTTAGTGCAGTGACAAAGGTTGCACAGAGCCCACAGTGACCTGGACGCCGTGACAGCGCGGATATACTCGTGCTGAAACTGCGGTGCCTACATAGAAAGACCGACCCCTCCTTCGTCGAAGAGGAGGCTCAATTTCGAAACACGTAGACGTCTAGAAGAGATTAAAAATCTTGGTCATGGATCTCGACGAGACTGAAGCCAGGAATGACTGTGCTGCGAAGGCCAGCCGACCGATCAGTCCTTAAAGGGTTAATAATTTTCGAAAGGAACAAATATAATTAGCAGTGGCAGCCATGCTGTATAACCATTAAAACATAGAGGTAGCTATTATGTACCGAATTAAAATACCGTAATTCTGCATTTTTGCCCACGCGGTGTATTTATGGGCTCCATATGCTTTTTAGAATAAGAACCGACCATTTCTCTAAGGAATATTAATCAAATTGTATTCGTAATGCAGACACAGTGTGCTTTCTTAGAGATAGGAATTTAGTTTCCATGATACTAGGAAGGTGGAGATGGCACGTTCCTTCGAAATGTGATGAGCAAGGCCCGGATTTTGATGACATGTCATCTTTTTTTCCTTGTATCCTATGCGATGCTCTTAAATATATAAATCTCGGATATGAGCTGCTGGGTACAGAAATGTAAATTTTATAGGTATTTTTTTGTCATTTTTTTACATTTTTAGGTTTAAGGTCATTTTTTCATTTTGGGGGTAATTTTTTGGTAAATGTTTGGACTTTTAAGGGTATTTCTCGTCATTCTTGGCCATTTTAGAAAATTTCTCTTCATATGTTTTCTGAAATGTGAATAATATGGAAGCGAAGTGTTCTTTCTTTTCTCCCTTAAGTCATTTTTCTGGATTTTTTCGGTCATTTTTTAAATATTTTCAGGTCATCAAAATCCGGGCCCTGGTGATAACTATCCACCAAACTACACGGCATCACATCCCAGACGACTATAATCTTAATCGATTACGCCATATTTCCTTGATCGAAAGCTCTGTCGCTTATAAGACGCAACCGATATTTCGTTTCAATGCCGCGTCACAATGGAACCGTTTCGACGAAAATGTTAAAATGGCAGTTGCGTACGCACTTGGGTTTTGAAATGTCGCGTAAGAATTACAATACGCCCACATGCAGCAGTGGGCGTGTCCAGCAGCGAACTGAGACGATAACCGACACACACTCCCCCACCGGCCTGCCTGAGTGTTGATTGCAAGAAAGGTTTTACGACGCAACAATGAGCACAGGTGTAACAATGAAAGCTGGCGGTTCTGTTTTCATCGCCGAGTTTCAGGTAACGGAACTACTTTGCATTGTCAGCCTCGGAGCGCCCATCAGGTGCTCACTCTGTTGTCACGCGTTAATGACTTGCATGGAAATACTTCAGGAATCTACTTTGTTGCTGTTTTTGTATTTACTGTCCCATGGCTCGCTTGTTCGATTCCCGATGAGGTCATCGGATTTTTCAATCGATCAAATCCTTCCAGCCGCACTATGGCCCTGGGGTCGACTCAGCCTCTAACAGAAATGAGTACCAGGAATTTTCCTGGGGGTAAAGGGCAGCCGGGGCGCAAGGCTGACGACCTCACCGCCATCTGTGAGCAGATTGTCTAGAAAATGTGGGAGCCTCGATGTCTCACAATTCTATGGGTCTCCATGACTTGTCACAGGACTTATGTTATGAATACGACGACTTTCCCACACAACACAACTTCTCGACATCGACTCTTAGAGGCCATCACAAGTAGAATTCATCCCGATTTCAAAACTTTTAAAACGTGGAGGGGAAACATGTATTAGAATTGAGGAGGTACAGTGGAATACATATTTTTTCGAACATTAAGATTAAGTTAAAGTCCTTGCGCCTAATTAACCACCATACCAAGACGTATGAGAGAATGAAGGTATAGCTCCATGCATTACTAACCTCGGCACTAGGTGTAGATAACTGGTCAGATTTACGCTTCGGCCGCTTTATCCCCGATAAAAAGCCCACAAAAACCACCGGATAGGGGGCTGGCTGGGCCCCAGAGCCAGTCTGGACGCTGTGGAGTAGAGTGAACTCTCTTGACCCTGTCGAGAATCGAATGCCAGTTCCTCTGTCCCGCAGCCTAGCCCATACTAAGCAGTGACGGCTCCACGTGACCAGCTTATGCAATGCTTGCTGAAAGTGGGGGGAGGGTTTCAATACGAACGCCGCGCTCAGCCAAGGCCGACTGGAAACAGACGTTAAGATAAAGAAACAGGCTGTTTACATTTTGCTGACAACCGCAGTGTTCCATGCATCTTAACTCGGTCCTGCTCCGCCTCTCTTCTGCTTGTGTGGAACTCTCCGGTTTGCTCATGATGAACTGGTGGGTTCACGTATGGACATGATTACTGATTAACCCTTCAGAGACACGTGGTCGGGTACGATAAATTGCTGCTGGACCTCGCCAGCACAGTAATTCTTGGTTCCGAGTCCCGCAAGAATGATGCCCGTATTTTACTGTCTCGTGTCTCTGGGAGTCGTGCGACTGCCCTTTGAAGACAAGACTCGAAGCGAAGTAACGACCGACGGTCAGTCGGCCAGTCTGTCTTGGTGTCAAACCCCATCTGGGGCTCAAGACCAGACTCTTATTATTGTCAGTTGCGGCTTTGTCAATGTGGGGCGTCTTCTCTGACGACAGGACGAATATATACAAACCCAGTCCGTACCTCATAGGAAACATTACGTCTCCGCTACAGAGCCCAACCGGTTACTTCTGTTTAGGGAAACAGTCGCTGTTTGCTGTGAGAACCATATGGAACACACAGATACACTCTGTGGGCAGAATGCAGGGTTTTAGTGTGTTCAGTCCGTATCTCACAGGAAACTTTACGTCTCCACTACAAAGCGCAACCGGTTACTGCTGTTTTGGGAAACAGTCGCTGTTTGCTGTGAGAACCATACGAACCACACAGATCCACTCTGTGAGCTGAATGCAGTGTTTTAGTATGTTCAGTCCGTACCTCACAGGAAACACTACGTCTCCGCTACAGAGCGCAACCGGTTACTGCTGTTTAGGGAAACAGTCGCTGTTTGCTGTGAGAACCATACGAACCACACAGATCCACTCTGTGAGCTGAATGCAGTGTTTTAGTATGTTCAGTCCGTACCTCACAGGAAACACTACGTCTCCGCTACAGAGCGCAACCGGTTACTGCTGTTTAGGGAAACAGTCGCTGTTTGCTGTGAGAACCATACGAACCACACAGATCCACTCTGTGAGCTGAATGCAGTGTTTTAGTATGTTCAGTCCGTACCTCACAGGAAACGTTACGTCTCCGCTACAAAGCCCAACCGGTTACTGCTGTTTAGGGAAACAGTCGCTGTTTGCTGTGAGAACCACACGGAACACACAGATACACTCTGTGGGCATAATGCAGAGTTTTAGTGTGTTCAGTCCGTACCTCACAGGAAACACTACGTCTCCACTACAAAGCCCAACCGGTTACTGCTGTTTAGGGAAACAGCCGCTGTTTGCTGTGAGAACCACACGGAACACACAGACACACTCTGTGGGCAATATGCAGAGTTTTAGTGTGTTAAAGCAGGTGGTACATAGAGCAATCACTGGGCTTTAAAAAGGGAACTTATTTCCTCAACGTTCTGTTTCTCGATTGGCTGTGGAGATGTGCCACGGACCTGCGCATAACTCATAGTTAGCAAAGAAACCAGTTATTTGCCTCAATAAGTGGTACTTGGGGCTGTGCTATTAGCGCCCGGGCACGCGACTCACCGCTGTGCATTAAACGTCTGTTACAGGCTCGCGTGCAGGCAAGCGCTAGCGCTACGCTGTCGTGGTGGGACAGCGTCGGTTGGTAGGACGACGGCTGAGTCTGAAATGATTTGGAAAGAAGCGATAGTCGCTTCATCAAGGCACTCTCCCGGATGTTTCCTGGTGGGACCTGGGGAAAACAACGTAAAATCTTTCAGAATAACCGGTGTTCTCGTTGAGATTCAAACCGAATACCCTTCGAATACAAGTCAAGAGAAACGATAACAATGTTCTGGGTTGTAACACCATGTAGCTCCGAAGCAGCCCGACGTTTCGCAAGAATATATCGACTCCATCTTCAGTATAGACGAACACGGCAAGGACTAAACCAGCCGAAGCAGGCTGCTGGTACGTAAGACCGCTACATTAATCCGCGTGGAAGGTTATAGAGTTGTATTCTAAAACGTGTCATATGTCAAGAGTTCGTAAGGTTCATTTCCGTATGAAACACGGGCTGCACTAATCGTCTTCAAACGGAGGCGTCAGTTGACTGAGGCATAACGCCGGGTCAATAGATGGACCGAAGTAGGGCGTCAAAATTGAATAAATGAATCCCAGAGACGAAGTGACGTGGGAAGTCATGCGCGTGGAATACTGGGCNNTGGGCTTCGGAGGTGGGGGGGGGGCTTATTGGGTTGTGCTTACTGTAACCCTGAAACACTTCGCGTTTGTGCAGACCTGTTTTTCGATTCCATCAGTATTAAGCGAGAAAGAGATAAGGTGAGAAAAAGTACAAGCAGACCCGTATTCGAATCTCGGCAGGTGCGCCCACCAGCCGAACATATTTCTTGTTGCTTTTCCTCAGTCCCCTTCTTTCCACTTAATTTCCAATTTATTATACACCATCCATCTTGCTACTCGACACTGTGTAAACTGAGCTACTGATAGCTTCGATAAGTAGATTATAAGTTAATGTCAGAAACAAGGACACGCGTAGCGTAGTTGGTTGAGGCACTACGCTACAAACAGGAGTTCGCAAGTTCGATTCCCGATGAAGTCATTGGAATTTTCAGTTGACCTAATCCTTCCAGCCGCACTATGGCCCTGGGGTCGACTCAGCCTCTAACAGAAATGAGTACCAGGAATCTTCCTGGGGGTAAAGGGCGGCCGGTGCGTAAGGCTGACAACCTTACCGCCATCTGTGAGCCGATTGTCTAAAAAATGTGGGAGCCTCGACGTCTCACAACCCTATGGGCCTCCACGGCCTGTTACAGGGATAACTTCACCTCAGGAGCCAGGATAGCGCAGTCGGTATTGCGACTGGCTACGGCCTGAATTCGAGTCCCGGTAGGGTCATGAATTTTCTCTTCTCCACGTCGTCCAGACCGGCTCTAGGGTCCAGAGAGCCTCCTAACTAATGGGGACCGGGGGTTAAGCTGGAGGACCACCCCTTGACTTCATGCAGTACCTTCCATATTTGTAGACTGTCTCAGTCCTGTAGGACGCGCCATGCCGTGGTAGTCAACATGGAACTAGCGGATTCGTAATGCTAAGAGTAACCTAATTAGCCTTTCCTTCTTCTGTACTAGCCACTCCCCCCCCCAACACTAGATGACATAGTGTCTGGTGAGCTCCAGTAGTTGGGATGCAACAAACCTCGAACTTATTCATCTCGCGGTCTCGTGAATCACGAGCCAGCAGCCATCTTTATGTCTGGTCTCGTTTCTGTGTACAAGGCCGCCTTCGGGGCTCTCTTTCGTTATCGCTGTTAGCGGCCGGTAAACTAAAACTTACGACCCTTTCTTCTTGAGCGGCTGACGAGAAAAGTAGACCACAAGCGGCCCGTGGGCCCCAACAGCCAGTCAAGCAGAAGGCCGTGGTAATATTTCGCAATGCATTCTGCCGTGTCCCGCCTACACACGCTGCCCTGCGTTAGCAACTGGCGGTCCGCGAGCCGACTGCGAGTTATATAGATAAAGGCAGCCGATCACTGACAAAAGAAATGGAATACACTCACGTCCATGCCACGAGAACAAGGCAGGTTCCGGTCACTGAACCCAAGCCCAGAAGTGCCAGTGGTAGCTATATGCGAACCGGGGTAAAGGTAAAGCTGTCCCTGCGCTTAATTAACTAAGCACTATGCCATGAAGACGTATGGCGGAGTGGAAGTATAGCTCCATCGCTATTGAGCTGAGTGGTTAGCTTCATGCTCAGGCCGTTTTACTTCAGGCGAAAGAGGTTCTACTCACTATGGAGAAAATAAAAATGTTACCTCTCCCGGGAATCGAACCCTGGGCGTGCAGTCTGTAGCCTATCGCTATACCGACTGAGCTTCCGCGACTGTTTATTTATTTATGACTTTTATTTATTGACACTGTTAGTAGCTCATATTAATAGCCTCAGATGCTATTGTTGTAAAGGATCTGTACTGAAGCGGTCTTGACCAAATTTGGGATACTGTCCCGGAATTTGGCCTGGAGGGACTGAGGACAAACACGGAAAATCCAGTCAGGATATTCGGTGTTCCAGGAGATATTTGAACGCGGAAGGTCCAGGACACGGGCTGGAAGCGTTACTGCTTGTACCAAGTCGCACGGAGGCAGAGGAAGAAGCTACGTAAGATGCAGTGCACTAAGACGTTTAGTGCTTGTTGCTTGTCTCTCTCTGCACAAGTAAACACTTGCCAGCCAGACTGCACAAGACAACGTGTAAACTGCTGATCTGCTGTCTCCGACAATGTTTCGTTACCAGTCTGTTTTGAGATCGGGTTCCGAATTTCAGCTGATGCGCTGTTCCACCATGGTGGACGCACGTCCGGGGTGCGATTATGTTTCACAGAAACCAGTAACAGCGCTCTCCAGACACACTCAGCTGTTTGAGCCGGCTTCAGGGCGGTCCGCGTTGGAAATAACTGCTCTGAACACGGCCAATAGCGGTCGCATCTCGACCTTACGTCTTCCTAAAGACGAATTTCCGATCAGATTAAATTAACTTATGCTCCGAATTTTCGGTCTTATGTTTTCAGACCTCGGACAGCTTCTTCCGAAAGTCCCAGACGCCAACGACCACTCCTCCGGTGCCCCCTGGCAAGGCCAGCCCCTCCCGAAGTCTCCCACGAGCAGAGCTCTTCTGTCTGGGTAGACGAGGGGCCGAAGGGGCCGAAGGGGTCGGATTTTGATAAAATGTTAATTTAATTGTTTATAAACTGCGTAAATGTTCTGGTGGCTCGAACCGTAACTCTTAGCGATCCGCAGTGAAACTGATTAACCTGCTTAATTTTATTGTTTTAAATGTTTTAAATTATGTTATTTGATGGCCCTTTATTGATGTTATAACGAAAACAATAGAATTATGAAGTACCAAATGTAAAGTTGTCCCCGTGCTTAACTAATTCAGCACTACGCCATGAAGGTGTATAAGGGAGCGGATGTATAGATCCCCACATTCTTCACCTTGGCTTTAGTTGGAGGTGAGTGGTCAGCTTCATGCACCGGCCGCTTTACCCCCGGGGGAAAAGCCCCCGGTACCCATTGGATAGGAGGTTGGTGGACCCCAGAGCCGATCTGAATGATGGGGAGAAGAGATAATTCTTGACTCTACCGGGACTCGAACTCCGACCCCTTGGTCATCCAGCCCGCAGCCAGTCGCTGTATCGACTGAGCTATCCCGGCTCCTAATTATGAAGTACTGGGGGTCAGAGCCTTGAGCTCCAGGAACGTAACCCCATATGTCCCATGCTATAATGAAATCGACTTACGCCCTCCTTTTTGGGGACGGCATTAAGTAATAAGTTCAACTGTTCGGTCGGGTCAGATAGGGTGAATTGCTGCTGGTCCTCGCCAGCACGGCCATGACTCATGATACCTCACTGTCTAACGGCTCTGGGAGCCTGCAGAAGTGACTTAACTCCTCTTCATTACGTATATCCATAGCCTTTTTCATAATACACGGACCGCAAAGGAAACAAAACCGGTGATACACACACAGCAAGGCGATCTAATAAGCCTGTTTTTATTTTTATTTCGAACACAGACTGAGGGTGTTTGAGAACAGGGTGCTGAGGAGAATTTGGACCGAAGAGAGATGAAGTGACAGGAGGTTGGAGAAAACTGCTTAATGAGGAGCTTCATAACTTGAACTCTTCACCAAGTACAATTAGAATGATCAAGTCAAGGAGGATGAGGTGGGCAGGTCATGTAGCACGAATGGGGGAGACGAATGGGTATAGGATATTGGTGGGAAAGCCATAAGGAAATAGACCACAGGGAAGACCAAGGCGTAGGTGGGTGGACAATATTAAAATGGATCTTAGAGACATAGGATGGGATGGTATGGATTGGATAGATCTGGCTCAGGATAGGGACCAGTGGAGGGCTCTTGTGAACACGGCGATGAACCTTCGGGCTTCATAAAATACTGGGAAATTCTTATTTTTATTTCGAAATAAGGAAAGCAGACTAAAAATGGGTGTTGGAAAAATCGAATGGAAAGACTGAACAAAATTCGTCTGGTGGGCTGCAATATCCGTAACACGTGATCTCTTGGCCGCTCAGTCTGTACTTACCTTCATCAGCTAGTGGCGTCTGTGTGTCATGGCGACTCATAGCAATGTCTGTGTCTGGCCCCTGCCCGGCCAACATGCAGCTGATGCTGAGAGAGGGCGCGCTCCCACATCAACACAATTCCCACCCCAAATGGGGGAACGGCCCATTGTACGCTGTTTCTCATTATTCTTTGTACAGTCACGTTAGAAAGCTTCTTCACTTGTTGCTTTCACATTATTTAACGGCTCTGTACAGACTACCGGCGTTTCCCGACGCAGTTTCGATTCAAGAGAAGTAAACTTAGTGGAGACTGAACTCGGGTAATGCTTGTTACCATTCGGGCCAGAACCTCTCAAAGAACGTAAAGATCAGAATATACAAGACTATAATTCTGCCTCTAGTTCTGTATGGGTGTGAAACTCGGTCTGTGACATAAGGGAGCAAAATACACTGAGGGTGTTTGAGAACAGGGTGTTGAGGAGAATATTTGGACCGAAGAGGGGCGGAGTGACAAGAGGTTGGAGAAATCTGCATAATGAGGAGCTACATAACCTGTACTTTCCCCCAAGTATAATTAGAATAATCATATCAAGGAGGATGAGATGGGCAGGACACACAGCAAGAATGGGCGAGAAAAGGAATGCTTGTAGGATATTGGTGGGAAAGCGAGTAAGGAGAGACCACTAGGAAGACCAAGGCGTAGGTGGACGGATAATATGAAGATGGATCTTAGAGAGACAGGATGGAATGGTATGCACCGGATTGATCTGGCTCAGGATATGGACTAGTGGAGGGCTCTTGTGAACACAGTGATGAACCTTCGGGTTCCATAAGATGTTGGGAAATTCTTCAGTGGTCAAGCGACTGGCAACTTCTCAAGAAGGGCTCAGCTGCATGTGCAACTCTCAGTACCGACACGGCGCGGCGTCCAACGGTTGGATGATCGATGAAAGAAGAGATTTTAAGGGATCTGGAAGGAAGCGGTCGTGACGTAATAAAGAGCTTTCTTCTTTCCCATATGTGTGCCTGTTCCTAGTCACCTCATCCTTAGTTATTAAACTGTAAGGTTCTTCAATATACGTTTTTGTATTTCTGTTTTTTCTGCAGCTCTCTTAGACACCAATGTTCCTGCAGACACCCGCAATGTACATTGTTTCTTCAAAGTAGGGACCAAGTTTCACACCCAAAAACATTTTAGATTCGTGGGCTGATAAACCTGGACGTTTTCTAGAACAGCTTCAGAAAGAGTTCATACATCTGCCTCTATCATTGGGACAGAAGTCTGAAGGTAGAAGCAGTACGTTACTCCGAAACATTTGTAACCACCCATCACACCAAGCAGCGTCATAACGGAGAAGACCACTGTTGCAGGTCCCTACCAGTCTGTACGGTGACAGCAGGAACATAAATAGATTTGATTTGTTTCATTCTGGTCCTTTACAGTAACAATATTTTAAAAAGATAAAACAATTCCATCCAGTGTGACTGGTGAAGATTTTTCTTATTTCAGTTCTTCAGGCCCTTACATGTTTCGGTCCTTATGGACCATCATCAGAGGGACATCGATACGGTTTGGAAACCGCTATTGCAAGAGGTGTTCTGAGTGTTAAAATATATATATACATGCAATGCTGACAATACACAAAATCCAAAGTTTTCACAACTACAGCGGCTGTCTTGATATATTAAAATTTTTTACATTTTTGTTAGTTAAGTTAGAATTTATAAACCAAATGGGTTCGTGTCCTCTCTCTTATCGCCCCTCCTGACGGGACCGAACTTGTGCCGCCTGTCTTTCTTGAGAAGAAGCTTCTTTGATGTCGTCCTGTGGTTGTTCGTGGCGCGTTGTGGTGGTGGTGGTGGTGGTGGTGGTGGTGAGGTTCGCGACCCACAGTATGAGAAACCTTGCCTTGAGGACTAATTGACCGAGTAAAAGACCTGTAGGTGCTTTCACTTTCACATATGTTGGATAGAGTGATTGATGGTCAGTTGTCCGAACCACTGGCTATGGGGGTAGGGAACCAATCCTCGCGAGAGGGGTGGGGTGGGGGGAGAGTGGGTTGAAAACTCATACCGTTGACCATATGAAAATACTGACGTAATTTCTGCCAATTCTGCAGTTCTGCTACCCACACTGCAGTTATATTATTTGTAATTTTCCTTCAGTTCAATTAAAACAAATAATTAAGCCCACTAGAACCAGGACAGTTCAGTCAATACAGTGACTAGGCTACGAGGAAGGACGACAGAGGGGTTGTGGTTCGGTTCCCGGGAGAAGCAAGAGGTTTTTCCTTCTTCACAACGTCCAGGCCTAATCTGGGTCCCACCGTGCTCGCTATAAAATGGAGACCGGAGGTTCATTTTCAGGGGATAAAGCGGCCTGAGCTTACAGCTGACACATCCATCTTGTGCCGGGGTTAATACTGCCTGGTGCTATATCTTAATTACCTCATAAGTTTCCAAGGCGTAACGCTTAGCACAGAGACCTTACTTTTTCCATCAGTTCCCGTATGATACATTTAACCTGAAAATGTGGGAGTCTCGATGTCTCACAACCCTACCGGCCTCCACGGCCTGTTACAGGGATAGCTTCACCTCACCATGTATACAACTCGCCTCTCTGTCTGTAACTAATTCTGCCGACATGCACACCTGCCTGCAACAGTCTCTCTGTCATCAGTTGCCGTAAATATCACGGAAAAAAGAATGCTTATTCAGTTGAGCTCTCGAAGTCTGTCTTTTGTTTCAGTATCACAGGTTATGGCTGGGGTAGGAGCAGACGAAGCAAAACCAATATGGCTACCGGGCCAGAAACAAAAGCATCGCGGACCGCAACTCGCACATGCAGGCACATGTTCACGCTCCTTTTATCTATTTATGTACGTATTTATTTATTTATTTATTCACCTCCATGTAGCGCAGAGATCAACAATGCTGGAGCTATATCTCCACTCCCCCATACATCTTCATGGAGTAATCCTTAATTAAATAATTAAGCAAAAGAACATCTTTGCTTTTCCTCATGGCCCACTCTGACTTGCTACTCTAGCATTTGCTGGAGGGACTCAAATAAAAGCCGATCACGGTGACCGCGTGGTCAAAGGCTAACATCGTTGGTTCGAATCCCTCTCGAGGCATGGATGTTTGTGTGCGTTTATTCAGTGTTTGTGTTTTCTGTGTGTAGGTAGCGGCCTTGCGACGGGCTGATCCCCCGTCTGAGGAGTCCTACCGATTGTGTATAGGATTATGAAATTGAAAAAAACGGCCAGCGATCAACAAAGGGTTGAAGAGCCAATTAATTAATTAATTGAGGTACAGATAAAATTGTGCTTAAGTAATTAAGCACTAAGCCATGAAGACGTATGGGGAGTGAATGTATAGATGCAGGTATTCTTGACCTCGGTACTAATTGGTACTACGCGGCACCACATCCCAGAGGACGACATTCTTCAAAATGATACTCGTTCCTCCCTCCCCACAATAAATTGTCTCTCATTTCTTCCAATTTTGCCACTTTATCTACCACGCCCCCCCCATGACCTATCTCTCTCTTCTCCACGTCGNCCCCCGTCTCTCTCACTCATAGTTACACGTCATTTCTGTACAATGAACCGTTTTATTTTACTTCGGTTTCTTCTGAAAGTTTAATTTCAATTTGGGAGATATGAACCCCCACTTTTAACAGTAATTATACTGACCAAAAATGGACGACAATAAAGTCTGTTCGACAACTTCCGGTGCGCAGAGACCGAAAAGCAGAGTGTTCGTTGGCTAGGGAGATGAAGCACGTGGATAGAGAGGCGGACATGACCTTCCCACTATGTTTTTTTTTTCTGTACACTGTTAAAAGCAACTGTTGAAAAGAACTGCCGTGTATCTGATGAAAGTCGGCTGTGTGACCAACCCTGGCTTCCTGTGCGGTTTTTCTGACGGCAAGCCATGCAGAAATTTCAATGCCAATGTAACATGAAGGCCACACAAATGTTTGTTTTGCAGCTCTAAAGCTTTACCATCTACGTCATGTTCTATATGGCCATATAGAGGCTTATCTCAAAATGTATATGTTTAAGCAATGCGATAGAGCGACGTGGAAGGCAATTACTGAGCAAGGTGCCTCCAGTCGTAACACTAAGACTTCTGTTCGGGAGGTTTCGGAACACCAGACATCATGATTCAGGTCTTTCGTGGTTTTTCCACAGTCCTTCCACTTAAATGCAGGGACAGTAAATTTGGGATCCTTTGAACTAATTGTCCGATTTGCACGAAAGTTTGAAACGGTCAGTACGCCATTCGAGGCCACCCCAATGTTGTATGTTTTTATTTCATATGATAGGAAAACGATAATGGCGGACGCGCGAACTTGTGAGGTGGGACTAGCGCCACTTACATTGCGGTTCTAAAACTAGGTATGGTACAATGGGTAATGGTAAAGCTATCCCTGTAAGAGGCCATGGGGGCCCATAGTGTTGTGAGACGTCGAGGCCTAGACAATCGGCTCGCAGATGGCGGTGAGGTTGTCAGCCTTACGCGCCGGCCGTCCTTTACCTCCAGGAAGATTCCTGGTACTCATTTCTGTTAGAGGCTGAGTCGACTCCAGGGCCATAGTGCGGCTGGAAGGATTAGGTAAATTGGAAAACTCCAATTATGTCATCGGGAATCGAACCCGCGACCTTCCGGTTTGAAACATAGTGCCTCAACCAGCTAAGCTACCTCGTGCCCCGACCGTTACATGACGAACATTTCATCATCCGCACGTAACGAACTCCCTACACAGAAGGGGCGTGTTCCTTCAACCCCTCCGTAATCAATATGTGGATCACGCGGAAGTCACCCCACGTGCACCGCGAGGGTGTGCACCCCTCTCAAGTGGAAGCACGTCAATGAACCTGGCAGACTGTGTGTCCTGAAGAAGCGGTGGAGTGTCCACTGACTGAGCTGCTCCTCGCTCGCCTTATGGCGTCAAATAGACGTTTCGGGTGTTCCCCGCAGTCAGTGGAGAGTAGGACAATCTTCTCCTCTTCCCAGATTCGAACGCTCTTTGGCCAGTGGTTAAAGGCAAAGCTATCCCTGTAACAGGCCGTTGAAGCCCATAGGGTTGTGAGACGTCGAGGTTCCCACATTATCTAGACAATCGGCTCACAGATGGCGGTGAGTGTGTCAGCCTTAGGCGCAGGCCGCCCTTTATCCCCAGGAAAATTCCTGGTACTCATTTCTGTTAGAGGCTGAGTCGACCCCAGGGCCATAGTGCGGATGGAAGGTTTAGGTAAATTGAAAAATCGAACCCGCGACCTTCCGGCTTGTAGCATAGTGCCTCAACCAACTACGCTACCGTTGTAAAAACTCAATTTACTGTCTATCTGGGCGGTTGGTGGTACAAGGGTCTCTTTTCCTGGTGGTCAGGCGTCCGGGGCGTGAAACTGACCACTCACCTCCATATAGTGCTGAGGTTAGGAATGTCTGGAGCCATACATCCACTACCACATATGTCTTCATGGCGTGGTGCTTAATTAAGCACAAGGACAACTTTTTAATTTTTACCTTTAAGGTTTAACTCGGTTCCTATCCTGGCTGACACAGCCGCCGATGCTGACGTGGCCTGAAACCCACTCCCACTCGCTTGAAACTCAGCAAGTTCTCGGTAACCTCCCTTCTGGAAGGACCCCAAGGTCTGAGGAGTGCCACAGCACTTATCCAGGCAAGATCACAACTTTCCCTTCAAACAACTGGTCACCAGGTATCACCGCATCTTACACGCTGAAAACCGCCCTGATTATCTGTCCCTGTGCTTAATTAAGCAGCAGCATATGGGGAGTGGGCGTAGAACTACGCTGCTCCGGCCGCTTTACCCTCCCAACCCGGCAGTGCCCTGCGAGCGAACCACAGTGTCTGTCTGGACCCCCTGAAGAAGGGGTTCCATGAGAGGGTAGTAAACAGAATCTATTGATGACATGCGCGACTGTCAGCTTTTCAAGAAAAACATTGTACTAGTCAAGTGTTTACTTATTTAGTTAGTTTGTTATTTAGTTAGCGTTAATAAATAATTTATTAGTTTGTTAGTCAGTTAATACGCTAGGTAGCCAGATACGCCCTTGTTACTCAATTAGATAGGTACGTGGTTAATTAATTATACTTTCATACGTTGCTAATAATAGGTTACTGCTTTAATTAAGCATTCTACACGTGAAGACAGGAGCGGGGATAGCTCAGTCGGTACGGCGACTGGCTACGGGCTGGACGACTGAGGGGTCGGAGTTCGAGTCCCGGTGGGGACAAGAATTTTCTCCACGTCGTCAAGACCGACTCTGGTGTGCATCCAACTCCCTATCCAATAGATACCGGAGCCTCTTTCTCCGGGGGTAAAGCGGCCGGGGCGTGAAGCTGACATTCAACTCTACATCCACTCCCCCGTATGTCTTCATGGCGTAGTGCTTATAGTAGAGTTAAGCACGGGGAAAATTTTAAATTTTTTACACATGAAAACAAATTTTCCTCTGTGTTTAATCAAACACCACCCCATGAAGACGTATGGAGGAGTGAAGATATATATCCACATTTTGTTAACCTCGGAACTCGATGCACGTGAGTGTTCAGCTTCACGCCCTGGCCGCTTTACCCCTGGATAGAAACCTGGGTGGGTTCGAGAACCGGCCTGAAAGTTAAACAGAAGCGCAAAATCTTTTGCCTCTATCGGGAACCGAACCCCGGTTTCTTGTCCGTCCGGCGCGTAGCCTGCCGCTATACCGACTGAGCTATCCGGGCTCGTCAGACACTCAAACATTCAGCAGAAATACATGAAGTAACAGGAGACAATTGAGTATGTACCCGTATTAACCACTGAGACGCTTCCTCTTCTGGTACGCTAAATCGCGCTCCAAACTTCTTCTGTTTTATGCGTGGCTAGAATTGAAATACAGCAAGAAGTTCGTTTGTGACAGTGTAAACCGCGTAATGAGCATTACGTAAACATTAATCAGTATGGGACAATGTTAATGAGGAGCGCGCCGGTAAGGTTGATGATGTTCAGTAACGCTAATGACCCTGAAGGCCTCTGAGGGAACGTACACTGAGATTTACCGGAGGCGACTGTAGCTTGTAGGCCTGACAGTAAGGTACAGCTATCCCTGTAATAGGCTGTGGAGACCCATAGGGCTGTGAGACGTTGAGGCTCCCACATTTTGTAGACAATCGGCTCACAGATGGCAGTGAGTTTGTCAGCCTTACGCACCGGCCGCCCTTTACCCCCAGGAACATTCCTGGTGCTCATTTCTGTTAGAGGCTGAATCGAACCCAGGGACATAGTACGGCTGGAAGGATTAGGTCAGTTCAAAAATCCTGTGACCTCATTGGGAATCGAACCAGCGACCTTCCGACTTGTAGCATAGCGGTTCAATCCAGTACGCTACCGCGTGCCCCGTGAGGTAGGCAGGGCATGTAACACGAATTGGGGAGAAGAGGAATGCATGTAGTATTTCCGTGCGAATCCCAGAAGGAAAGAGGCCACTAGGAAGACCAAGACGTAGGTGGACAATATTAAAATGCATCAGAGAGATAGCATATGTTGGTGTGGACTAGATTGATCTGGCTCAGGATACAGACTAGTGAACACGGTAACGAACCTTCGGTTTTCAATCAAATATTGGGCAGTTCCTAAGTATGTGAGGAAGAAGGGCTCAGCTCCGTGGATTTAGTTAGGTAACCGAGGTCAGACGCTGGGAACAGGCGCTTTCGTAGCAACTCACTGTTTCCATTAGTAGACACGGCTCTGGTGGGAAAGTGAGAGACAAGCGCCCTTTACGTGCAATTCATTCAGATACGCCGATTGTCAATAGCGCCATAGTTTTGTGTACTGAATTGTGAACCAAAACAGAGCGCGGTTTCCTTCCTCGCGTTTGTGTTTTTCTCATAAGTTTTGCCAACCGTAATGTGAAAGCATGCCCTGTTATTAGTGTACAAGGGTTTATCCTTATTTAAATAAGGCAATTTTTTCAAAATGTTCAATAAATGGTACGTACGTTCGTGTGTCTTCCATACGAAAGAACAGAAACTAACAAAAGAAAATTGTATTTACAACTTTTTATGTCATCTTTGTTATGACATTTGGGCAGAGCAGCGAGTGCCCGTGAGACGGTTCAGTAACCGTTGGAACTGGTTCTGATAGCCATCTTACAGTCCTGCTCTGTTTTTGGCATGGCAATTTTCGTAAGGGGTTATTCGACTGTGATCCATCAACTGCATAGGTTATGTTGCAGGAGAAGGACGAGTCGTGTGATAAATATGTTCTGGGGGGGAAGAAATCATTGCCCATTTTAAGGTAACAATCAGAGAGGAAACTACAAAAAGCAATATAGCCATTTGAGAATCCAAGACATGATGAATTATATTATACGAAAATAAAAGAAAGAGGCATTTTTCTTATTTCTGTTGGAAAGGCACATAGAAACACAAAATAACCAGAAGTTTTCCTTACTTGAGTTGAAAGACATGTAGAAACACAAAATAATCAGAGAGTTTTCTTTCCTTGAATTTAAAAGTCACGTAGAAACACAGAATTTTTTGAAAGTTTTCCTTACTTGAGTTGTTCTGGGCAACAGCTGCAAAGAATGCGAATTGTTGATCACGACCCGCTGGATCGCTCACCACACAGATCTCTCCTCTCACCTGCTTAACGACTGTAACATCCACTCGCGACTGAATGCCCGCCCGAGAAAAAAGCAGGGGGGCTGTGCCTGCGTCACGTGACGTGGGGAAGGGTCTGCAACATAACGAGGGGGCCCCACACTCAGCCGCCTGCCGTAGTTCCCACATCCCTCATGGTCTGCATCGATATTATGGGCTACATTCCAGCAACGGCTGAAAAGTACACATGGATGTCGCCAGGAACATTTTCGGGGGGAGGGGGGAGCAAGACAATTGCCTTGTAAACTTACGTTTAAGCTGCTTAAGAAGATCTTCGGATGGGCCCTCGCACTGAGAACAGAAGAATATACTTAAACAGGAAGTTCTGGAAACAACTAAGCGCCTATTTTCATTTGATACTACACGGACCGTATAGAAAACGACACTTCCAACAGTTCTTCGTTGCCGTTCCAACGTGTTTACCGAGCCGTTTCCCAGCAGTGGTAATGAGTTGCACAGACAGACCCACAGACTGTCCTTTGATACTGCACGGATCGCACATAAAACGACACCTTCAGTTCTTCTATTGTTGCTTGTTCAGTCATTGCCGTGGGAACGTATTTAGCAGACTGATGGGATGGACTAAGGTGGCATGATATAGATACCAATTTTCGTAAAGATTGGTTCAAGCATTCAAAAGTTTGTGGGGTACACAGACACGCAACAGCAAGATGATCTCATAAGTCTACTTTTATTTTTTCCCGAAATAAGGAAAGTAGGTTAAAATAATTATAATTGTTTATTTATGTTTTATTTATTTCCCTGGTTTAACAATTCTTATATTTTTAGAAAAAAAACATGGGAGGGGCCAGATGCTTGGCTTGACTAGCGGGCAGTGTTATAAAAAGCTATATATATATATATATAATCACGTGTATAAGTGAGAATAGACGGGGCTTGGATTCCTAATCGGCTCGATTTAACTCTTAAAACTCGATACTACAGTTAAGGATTATGCTGTCACTGTTCTACACATTTCACAAATTACTATAGAACACAACTAGGTCTTCACTAGCCGTTGCTTATTTCATGACCGTTGCTTAGCAACGGGTATACATGCCACAATATATATTATTCCCCCCAATCTGCTGGTACAGACATCTGACCTTCAATTGTCTGATATGTGAGACATGAGTGCACGAATAGCTATAGGCCTCGCATTGTTCAAAACATATTTAAATTGATTGTTTTCAAGTCGACGGTGCTTCAAAATCAGTCACAGGAAGTTCGATAGATTAGTATTTATGCTATTTATTTAGGTTCCTGTGAAATCAGTTGAAAAATATACGCGGATGATTTAGTGGGCGCTTTTCGTAAAGTTTTTTTTTTTTTGAAAAAGACTCGCCGACTTCATTTTCAAAGAAAAGGAAAGAGTTAGTTCGTTTTGCGGGAACTGAAAAATACTTCGTGGGCCGAACAGAACACCATGCAGATCACGTGCGACCCCCGTGACCTCCAAATGAGCGGCCTTGTATTATCTTGTGTACTGATAGTTGTGTGATCAGCTGTTACACAGAGCCGTGATAAGGTTACGCAGGATTTCAGCATCACGCAAAGTTGAGTTCGTATAACGAACCAACAGGAACTAAATTTAAGTTCCAAAATCAACTTTCAGGGTACATGAATCAATACTTAAAACCAATCAGAATCAAGAAGAATGCCGTTTTCTGGGATGTGGCACCGTGTAGATCTTTTATGAACTGACGTTTCGGAGAGAAGTATCGCCTCCATCTTCAGGGAAGAACCAGCGTGAGAAGGTGGCTGCAGTAAATTATGATTGGCATACACCTCAGCCTCCAATTCTAGTGACAAATTCTGTAGAATTAGGACAGAGAGACGAATCTCAGAGCGCTCTACTGCAGACATGATAAACCACTCATGCAACACCCCACTTCACCTTTACGTAGGAGTCCGTAGCTCCACGAACTCTCCCGACACATTGCAGTGAGATTTCTTCACCCAAACGTTAATCCATATTGGTCAGACTCTGCACTTGTTTACAGGCGACTCCGTGACCACAAGTGTGGATTATGGATTATCCTAGAAGGAAAAGGGTCCGACGCAAGACACGTGACCTCGCTGTGGCTCCCTTGTGTATTTTAAGAATGGCCATGAACGTCGATTCGAGGATTTGAGGTTATCACTGCGGTCGTTATGAAATTTTCCCCCGTTAGGATGGATGGCTTCTGTCCAAATAAGTGAAAGAAACATCTCATAGGCTCCCTCGAAGACCGTAGGAAGCCTCCATCATAGGACTGTAGAGCTGGGTTCTCTGTGGACCACGTAGGTCCGTGCACACTGCTCTTATTGGGGCACCAAATCTGCCCTCTCCGAGCGCTCATCAGCCCTAAACCTCCACTGTCCTGTCTTCTTTCACTACTTCCGCGCCTCCATCCTCCACGGCGTGCCTAGGGCCCAGTCACAACCTTAGGTTTCTGCCCACAACACTCTTACCACGTCTCCCCTGACTTCTAGGCCAGCATAACCGTCCCTTTCCAGGGCCATGCTGGTTCACTTTGTTTCAAGTCAAAGTCACATTGCAACTGACGGTCAGTCAGTCTGTCTGTTTTGGTGTCGAGCCCCATCTGAGGCTGTTTGAAAGTTACTGTCCTGCCCACATGGGGAGCCCTCTCTGACGAGAGGACGTGTCTGTCGTTTTCAGAGTCACAGTCAACAACATTAACTCAATTGTCAGTACGTACATCGTAAAATTATTTACATTTTACATGTTATTAACTGTTTGTGTATAGAATATATACAAGGCCTCTGTCAGTCCAGGCTCAGTACAGCAGATTATGCCCTATCATTAGTAGCTCCTACTACAACGGCAGTCTAGTCACTTGAACGGTTGTATGATTGACCGCCGCCAAGTTTAAGCCTACTCTATTTCTCGCTTTGTTTCTGTGATAGCCAATGAGTACTGGTGGTTCATTCTGACCTACGGGCGAACCAATGGGAACTGACTTCCTGTCTTCCATTTCCCTCATATAATCGGGAATTTGGGCAAGCTCTGCTTGCTATCTGCTTCAATGTGGTTCACTGCTTGGCTTATACTTTGATCCTGAAGATGGGGCGACATGTTCCTTCGAAACGTCGACTGACTTTCAACGGACTACCCAGCGATATATCCCAAAAGCTAGAACTCGTCAACTTGAGGAATTTGTAATTCCTGGTGGGCAGTTTCATCACCTCAGAGCGATTAACGGCAGAGGGTCCATCGCTGTGTGGAAAGTACAGGGCCATTACAAGTGATCTTTACACTTTCAAATATTTACTGCAAATGAAAGCAGATAATAAGGGAAGTTCTAAAACAAATACGGTCGTCTGCATTGCAGTGACATATAGTTCGGAGATACCCTGACGTTTCTGGTTTCTTGCTTCTGTCTTGAAGATGGAAGCAAAATATTCCTCTGAAGCGTAGCACTCTCTTAGAGGTACACGGCGTTACAAACCGAAATACCACACTCTTCATTATTAGCGCCGTAAAAACGTAAGAACTCAATAAATCTGAAAAATGTCGGGAGAGTCGACGTAACTTCAGCCCTAGCCACCAGGTGTCAGCATGTTTTAAAAGTTCCGGCCGTTCCATTGCAGTGACACGACACCTAGTAGCCGAATTCGAAATTATGTCAACTCTATCGGAAAGATGTTCGTTGCTTGTAATTTCTTTTTGTAATTGTTACCAAATGCTTATGTAATAATGGTTGAGAGCGGTAGAAATCATTTGTAATAACCATATACATGGTTCAGTGGTACTTAGACCTCATAAATCGAATATCTATATAAGAAAAACTAACGTCTTTTTATGATTTTTTCTAAGGATCCCTAATTTTTTATGAATGCTATTTTGGAGCGTCTACTGGTGGGACCGATAGCAGTGGGAAGATAATCCAAAAAAGTCTTTCGAATAGACTGTGGTAATTGGGATTGGTATGATCTATACATCCAATCCGCATGCGCCTTCATGGCGTAATGCTTAATTAGTAAAGCAGAGGGATAACTTTACCTCACCTTTATGAAATATTGGACGGTAATACTGAACAGAGGGAACTTTTAGTGACCTTAACACTGATTTATAAATATTAACAGAATTAAGGTTATCAGACTTGCGGGATCTAATGCCGTGCAGTTTGGTAGACACACAATTCAGAAGAACTAGCAGCCTCCATTTTCAAGGTCACACATTCCTCTGAATTGGTGGTTACCTGTCTACCAAACTACTTGGCGCCACACCCCAGGAGAAAGTTGCGCAGTGTAGAGCACTGTGAGAAACTCAAAGCTGGTCCCTTACTTGGCTTATTCTTCAACCCTGAAGGTGGAAAGATATGTTACCCCAAAACGTCGGTTACTTTCAACACATTACATGGCATAATAGCCAAGAAGATAGAACTCTTCAACGTTGTTTTGTTTTTCCAGTTAAGTAAAAACACAAGGCTTCAGCAAGGTCGTTACAAATAAATTTTATTCACAAAATGCAATAGAATGTTTAATTAAAGATGATTAACTCTCAATAATACAAACAGAACAAAACCACCTTTATTCAAAAGTAAAAATATAAAATGTACATTTCAAAATACCAGTTGGCTCACTGATTTAACTCTGGAGAGTGTTTTGTCTGGCAAGAGAGCATATATACATGAAGAAACATGCTATTCATTTTGTAAGTAGTTAATTTATGTACATATAACTGTATGAATTGTTAAGCATTTCTTCAGTTATGAATATTCTTAAACCTGGGATGATTATATGTACTTCTATTGCCCATTCATAATCCAGTAAGACTGTTATAAGAACAGAATGTTAAATATGACATTAACTAGAATCCAGGTATCTCAGGTATTTTAAAAATATTCTCTAGGGATGAAATTCAAGGTTTCTTCAAACTCTTTGCCCCTCCAATATCATCCATTCCAGTTTTTATTTAAAATTGTTATTTATCAACACGTTTCCATGCAATGTATAATTTATGTTGTTGAAAATCCACATTGAGTTAAATTTAAGTGTTAAGAGACAGTGTATTAAATTTCTTTCACTGATCTTCTCAAACACAAAATTAATCCAAACAAGATCCAATGTTTCTACTGCAAGATGTACCACGCATACTAGAGATGGGGTTACTAAAAACCAAAATGAATCTGCAGTTCTCTTATTGAAAGAGCCTGGTCTTACAGAGTAACAAATAATCATCAATGGGTTTCTCATAGTTTAGCCCATCAACAGACTTGCAAATTCAACTGTTACAGGTATCAAGAACAGTTTCTTTTCGTACTAAGAGGTCCTCATGTCTTCATTCTTCTGGGCTGATGTTCCACATTTTGTTTTCTTTTGACGCCTTCCTAATTTATTTCATAGCATTTTGTCAAGAAAATATCATTCTTTAATAGCGGGATTTCTGGATCATGACACCATGTACGCCTGCAGGTGGATAGCAACATTCCAGAGGAATGTGCTGCCCCCATCTTCGGAGATGAACTCTATTTCAACCCTGAGAGTCGGGTTAATGCACTCCGCCAAAATATTGCTATCCTTTCCAAAGACTATACAGTGTTGCAACCAGAATATTACAATCTGAACCATAAATGTCATGAAAACCTGAAAACTTATAAAATATAATTTGTGCAAGTATCAAAATGTTGGGACATGCTGTATAGATCATTATATGATTTGGATATCCATTATAAAGTCATTCGTTACCACGAACATAACTCCAGTAATATTAAAATTCATCCAACAAAGATACATCCACAATTCAATAATGTAACATTGTTACTAACATTCCTTAATAACATGAATATGTATTTGTAACATTGATCAAATTTATTCATAAAACTCCATTGATGTTCTCTCTGTACTGTCATCTGCGATTAAGAAGATGAACTATGTTAATGAACCCTGGAGGAGTTCATGAACAAGTCTGTACAGAGCACAGCAAATTTAATAATTTGAAGTATGAATTGTGTCTAAATAATATTTAAAAATTCAGTTCCAACCTCACAGAGGACATTACTTCTCAGTTACAATGACTGGCTAATTCTGTTGACAAAAAAATGAAAAATTCTTTAATCTTACAGCAGGTGGTAAGTATAGCTACCACTGATTCTATAAAAGGTTAAACAGCACAATAAAGGCTTAATTAATATAAACAATTAATACATTCACAGTAGATGCTTTAAGACATACTTACATATTTTGATCAATTTTATTTCTTAAGTCATTAATATCCTAGTACAGCTCAAAATGTATAAAATGAATCCTAAGATTTCAAAATAAATGCCTCAAAATTATCACAAAGTTTCCATATAGATATACAATATCTGTTATTTAGTCAGTAAGTGGATGACACTGGTTTCTATCTGTTAATAATATCATAGCTGTGAATGTTGCTTACCGCCAAAAGGGCGGAGATCCCATGGCCATCATGTGAGGGTTGTTCTCATGAAACCTGTTCAGTGACTGTTCTGCACAAAGGAGTAGAGGCTGTTACACATAGCCCCTACGGGCACTGAGGGACATATCCTACTGATGCACAAACTGCAAAGGACTCACTGGGTTGTTGGAACTGGCATATCGCCACAGCCTTGACATCTGTGACCAAACACATGGACCATTGATGTAGACAATATCATCACCTAACAGCAGTCGCACTGTCACTGAGGGAAAGTGCCCTGAGTGCTTACTAGGAGTGTCACTGTGTTTTATGACAACACCTGTGTCAGTGTGACCCTCACTGTCCAGAATATGCTACACTTCATGCACTCGATGGTGCTGGACATCCCTCAGGCAGCCCAGACCTGTTATTTGGCCCACTCAAGAAATGCACTTCAGATAAGGTGAAGATATCACATCTGCTGTGGTTCAGTATTCCATCGCCCGTTATAGCGAGTTCCTTGTCGAGGTGATGTATAAATGGAGTGCCTTCCTCATTGGCCATGAGCACTTACCCTTTCACCTAGAACAGTCCCTGAACAGGTTTCATTTGAACAGGCATCATAGCTTGTGTTCACTGAAATGCTGAAGAACAGGTTTGAATATGCAGATACTTTCATGGTAAAGGGCAAACGAAACTGACAGGACACTGTGAGTTCTATGACACTATCACATGTCAGACGTTTAGTATCCTCAGGAATATTGTACTTCAGAGCTTGTAATATCCTTGGAAACGTGCTACTTCAAGCCAAGTACTGATTGTTTACTCAGGCACTCAAACATACAGCAGCACTATGACTTCAGGTGAGTATCTGTTTTCACTGGGTGTATCATAATATTCTGCATGCATTCCTAAGAACATTTTTCTTCTTGTGACTCTTCTGTTTACCAGGTCGCAAGATGATGGTTCCATTTCCATGATGGGATTTGCCATTCTGCATACTAGGGCTGAAGGCACCTGAAACAAAATGAAAGGTGTTGGATTTGAGGTCCTCACTGTAGTGACTACAAATACTACTATGTAATGCTATGCAGTCCAGTAGAAGTTCACTAATATTTTAGAGAGCTGTGCTGCCTCCATCTTCAGGAATGAAGAGAAAGCCAAGCAAGACACCAGCAAGATGCTCTGCAATACAGAGTCTTTGTCGAAAAGCAGACAGTATTATGGTGCTTCTGTTGTGTTAGTTGTGTTTGTGTAATAAAACTGAGCCTAACTGTTGGACACAGTGAGATATGAACACCACTGTTGCATTCTGTCTGACTGCCATGTCCTTTTCAGTTAGTCTCATTTCTTGGTTATTTAAGTATTTTCAACAACTCATGTAGCATGCAGTTTAAAGTGAGGGATTAAAAAGATGGGCAATTGTATTAGTAATGCTGTGTGAAGAAGTCTGGTGATATAACCTTCAGGAGGTATCCTGGTTCAAATCTTGGCTGGAGCACCAAATATTTTGATTGGGGTTCTTCATGGATTCCAAATTTCCTCCAGCAAATGCCAGAACTGTACTTTAAGTTAGGCCATGATTGCTTCCTTTCACATCCTTTCCAATTAATAATTACCTAAGCATATGCCATGAAGAGGTATAAAGCAATGAAGGTTTAGCTCCACCATTCTTGACCTCAGCAGCAGATTAAGATGAGTATGTTATTACCATAGTTAGGTTTAAGTTAAGTTTTTACTTTGCTTAATCTGGTTAAGAGCTAAAATAATTGGTGCAACTCAGTCCACTTTAAGTCAGTTTAAGTGCTGACTTCCCCACTGTGACTTTGATGCCACATAATGTGCTAAACTTACTGATAGTAAGTGGGGGGATTCCATTGCTGGCCCCCGAGAGAGCATATTCCTCCTCTTGGAGGCGCAGTTCTGCTAGGCAGCAGGCCGCTAGGTGACGGAACACAGCGTTCACATTGATGTCCTCCTTGACTGATGTCCGCAGTAGCCTGCAGCCAAGCGCCCTTGCCAGCAAGTCTGCCTCCTCACTGCAGGATTATAATTCTTTATCACTACTCCAGATAATAATTAAACATAGTAACATACTTTTAATTACACTTTAGGGGTGACAGGAGACAGTGAATAATTTTAAAAATTCAGTGAAAACAAATTTCATTATATAGGTTACAGAAAAAAGGAAAAGGAATGCATACAAAATCTTGGTGTGGAAATGTCATAGGAAATGGCCACTTGGAAGGTTATGGACATGTGAGATAACAACATTGGTCATAGGAAAAGAGGTTATGAGGATGGGAGTGTACGGAATTGGCTCAGGATCATGTCCAGTAATTGGATTTGTGATCTGTTACTAGAGAGGTAATTCATTGCTCACCCATGGAGGGCAGAATGTTCTCACTCAAATTAATTTAACTAACCGGGACAACAAAGTGTGGCCCACTGCTAATGTCATGAGAAACATTAAGATTCAGAATCAAACAGATTTAAAATCTTATTACATTTCATTCCAGTCTGAAGTTACTTTTTTCTTAATACATTTCCTTGCAATCTTGTCAGCTGATGAGTTGAAATTTTCTGCATGCTGCTTCTGAACCTATCATGTGATGGGCTCTTGTCACTGTGTACATAAACATAATTTTCCCATATACTGCCATATTAACGAAGATAGACTTCGTGTAACTCATTCAACCACAAATATTTGCATCATTTAATGTCTGTCAGCTGTTTCTCACTTCTCTTTCACTTCTATTTCAAATGTAGCAGGTTCAAAACCCAGTTTTTGAGAAAATATGGTTGGCCCAGCACATAAAATCCCAGAAGGGAACATGCAAATACATGTGTTAATATAACAGGAGTACAAAATATTTCTTGTGTGTTCAATAACTAAGGTCCATTTATCTTTCGGAACATCCAAATCAGCATAGATGCAAATATAGAGTATTATTGCCTGAGAATTGCTGGATGAAATGATGACTAGTAAGTGGGCAAAACAGAATTTCCTTGATTATTTTAAGTAATAATTTGCTTATTCAAGCACTACTTACGGATCCACAACGCTCTGGTCCAACAAGTCTATCTTATTCTGCACTAGGACTGTAGGAATTTCACCACATTCATCCTCCACCTGCCATATGAGACAGAAAACAAATTGTATAAATTACTGGGTGAAGATCTATCCTACAATGAACATGAGACATCAAACTACATCCCTCTGTCCCACCCACCCTGAATAGGGGGCAGACAGGAATCATGAAAGTTTGTAAACAAAAGAGAGTCATGCAATCATTATATTCTGCTCTGAAAACAAACTAGAACTATTTCAAAATTAAGCTCAATGTAATATAGAACTGTACCATTACCTTCATAATGAATATTCTAGGCAGCAAGATTAGCTTGGTTTCATGAACTCTTTGAGTTGCTAGAATTTCATTTTCTCATACTCAAAACGCCATGTTAGGTCCAAAGTTCATAAGCCTATTATAACACATGCTTTAGTAGACCTACTTCACTGTCCTACAGTTATTCCATTCTTAGCATGGGGAGCTTCCAGCAAATCCAATGCTTCTATGCAAATAATTAAAGTTAGGTGTCTGCATTTTAGTGTATGCACATGTGTAATATCAGTCTTGAATTTTATATTCTAACCTATAATTATTTAGTTCTCAATATTAAAAGTGAAAAACAAGGGACGCTGTGGATCAAAAGTACAGACTACTAAAGTTAAAAAATTAAGGAATTTTGCTAAACGAATTGATCATAACTATGTACTCATTTTGAATTCCCGGTACTTTTGGAATGGCGCCTTGATCCCAGCGCCGCCAACAGAATACATTAATTTTCAAGAATTAGTTTCTGATGTACTTAAATTCAGAAGCAACATTCTGGCGATAACAGAGATTCCTGAGTATTTTACTTTATAAGTTCCTGTCGTTGGATCACATTATATTTGTACTCTAAAAGTTCTTCATGGTAATCTTCACCATTATTATTACAAAGCGAGGGAAATTTCTTCTCGTCAAGATAACGGCTTGTCTGTCCAGCTGCTGCCATCTTGCGTGATAACCGCTACATTTGAGGTGTGTGCTACTGTTCGGTAATTTTACAGAAAAAGTATCCTGTAATCGTGAATTACTAAAGATTTTGTCATTTTACTTTCATTGAATAAGAAAATACGATAGTGTGCGATGTTGCATTTGTGTCATTTTAATTTTAAACCGAAACGAAGAATGACAAATTGTAATTACGTTCACTTCATTACTATATTGTGTGACAGCAGTAGGTACCAGTTTGACTTGGAAAGAAATCGTAATGTTGCAGTTGGTGAGTTACAACAGTTCATTTATACAGTTTAACAGCATTACTTTCTGATCGTACTAAACATTATAGTGTACAGAGTTTAGTAATTGTAGTTGCTGGAAGCTACCGAGCTTATAACTAGAGGCCTAAAGAAATAACTTACACGATGCTTAAAAAAGGTTAACAGTATGACGTCATTTAGAAAGCGCGCCCAAATGAGACACTAGGCTATATGTAGACCTATGTGTTACGAAGCTTATTCTACAGAAGAAAGCTGAAGGAACATAATATATGGCTAAACAGGTTATTATACATTTTTAGCGACCAGGGAACAGCGGTAGTGGTCTCCTAATTATAAAATCAGACAAATTAAAACGAAATACAAGTTTNATCTACAGAAGAAAGCTAAAAGAACATAATACATGGCTAAACAGGTTATTATACATTTTTAGCGACCAGGGAACGGCGGTAGTCTCCTAATTATAAAATCAGACAAATTAAAACGAAATACAAGTTTCGTATTTTAAATCACCAATTCTTAAAAGCTACTGTTTAGGTAAAAAAGAAAGATAGCTATTCTTGTAACAGGCCGTGAAGGCCCATAGGGTTGTGAAACGTCGAGGCTCCCACATTTTGTTTAGACAATCTGCTCACAAATGATGATGTTGTCAGCCTTACGCGCCGGCCGCCCTTTAACCCCAGGAAGATTCCTGGTACTCATTTCTGTTACAGGATGAGTCGACCCAAGGGCCATAGTGCGACTGGAAGGATTAGGTAAATTGAAAAAATCCACCTCATCGGGACTCTAACCCGCGACCTTCCGGCTTGTGGCATAGTGCCTCAACCAACTATGCTACCGCGTGCCCCATGTTAATTATTACTTTCTGTGTGTGTTTTCTTTCTATCTGCCCACACCAACATGACTGCAAGTGACGCCTGTGAGAATACAGAAGCAGACTACATACATCACGCATATAAGCAAAACTGTGTTTCGTGCCTAAAGCGCCTCTCCTTCGCCTGATTTTTGGTTGAGGCCATAGGTACCGGCAGGGGGGAGGCGGAAGAAACATATGTTCCCCTCCCAAGATATCTGGGGGAAAAACACAATTTTAAAAAGAAGGAAATATTTACATCAGAAGTTGCACGTATTAAAAAATATATTCTTTCTATCCTGAATACAAAGGATACTCCGTGGAAATATTCACAAAGGTTTAAAACACAGTCGCTCCCCTCAAACACAGAAAAGTCTTTGCGGCGTCCATGGCATAGGCCGTGTGTCACTAACATCAGTAAACAGACAAGGAATCCATAGTTCCCGACATGTCAGATGTTTCGAGGTAAGACAGGGTCGCAGTTAAATCGCCCAGCAAATGGAAAGTGTTACCCCGGACCTGAAGCGTTAGGCGTTGTAAGTTCACGCGTTTTCTCTTAGCAGAAATAACCGAATGAGTGCCAGGTATAGTTTATCGGGCGGGGGTGGGGGGAATAGATTCCTGCGATTTGTTAAGTATAAACCACGCCCCTACAATCACGGCTGCTACATGCAAACATCGACAGATGGCAGTGATGTGGAGCTGTTTACTGCAGTAGGGACCAGCTGATTTTATCAACGTTGCTACTTTGTGGGCGTCGTTAGGCTGTATCATCGTGTCTTCTACATTGCTGTCCCGCTCAGGCCTGTAGGCTCCTCACTGCCATTACAGATCGCGAAGTTTCATCATCGCCACAAAGTCCGTGTTTTCAATGTTATCTGCGGGATCGCAGCTCCGATTCCCGCCTTATGTTGAAAATACGAGAATCTAATGAATTTCTGATGATGACAAAACTATCTACCTTTGTGTCTGATGACGCCCGCAACCTGTAAGGTGATTTTAACAGAGAATAATTTGACGGTTACGAAACGTCGAGAAATTACTCTCGAAGTAGTGCAGATACTGGACTGCAGATGGCTCTTCTTGTACGGGCGTGCCGCGATAGTTTGTTTAGCTATTTGTGTCGGATTATTTTAATTGTAATGCATCGGGTTCAGCAGACAGACTCACGTGGTGTGCCATGCAAATTGTATCTGTACTCGCCACAGCAAACAGGGAACGCCCATTAAGTGAGGCTCACATTTTCTTTTCTTACATCCAAACTACTTGTACAGCCTTCTAGGACATACGGGAAGCAACCCAAAGGATACAGTTGAAGTGTTTCGGCGCTCGGCTTGCTGCCGTCCCACGGTTTTCTGACCTGATATTCTGTCGTGACTGGATCTGTTAGTACCTTCATCTTCCAAGAGTGAGCCGCCTCGAAGGAGTCCCTGTCTGTGGTGGAGAAGGCCAAGACGCAGGCCTGGGCGCCGCGGTAGTACGCCTTGGTGATGGCGTCGAACTCCTCCTGGCCCGCTGTGTCCCACAGCATGAGACGCACCTCCTCTCCGTCCAACCTGCAGCACAGCATATATATTCTTAGGGTGGGGTGGTACTTCGGTACTTCGGCCGCTAATTGGCCTACTGCACCAGCCCCGGGTGATAGGTGAACATGGAGCATTTGGTGGAATGAGAGGAGACCGAAACCTGCCCCAGTGCCACTTTGTCCACCACAAGTCCCACATGATCTGACCTGGGATCGAACCCGGACCGCCGCCTGAGCTATGGTACGGCCCTAAGTCAGCACTTGATTGGACCGAGATGTCCGAGAAATTGTGGAAGGAAAATGGAATTCATGTTGTGGTATCCCTTGTTATGACACCGTGTCGCCTCACAGGTGGTTAGTTACCAGTGTCTCGGAGGAACATACAGCCCCCATCCTCAGGTTAGAAGTTAAGATGTGGGCAGTATGTTAATGCGAAACATTTATACAGTTACATACCAGACGAAGGCAAAGTTGTCAATTAATTAAGCACTACGCCACGAAGTCGTATGGAGGAGTGGAGTTATAGATCCACATTTTCTTGACCTTGACACTGGATGGAGGTGAGTGGTTCCTTCACGCCCCGGGGAAAGAGCTCCCGGTACCCATTGGATAAGGGGCTGGGCTGAGCCCCAGAGCCGGTCTGGACGATGTGGTGAAGAGGAAATTCTTGACCCCACCGGGACTCGAACTCCGACTCCTCGGTCGTCCAGCCCGTAGCCAGTCACTATACCGACTACGTGGACTTCATTATCCAGGCTCCGTACCTACCAGACTAAACGGTTCATAATCCATTAACATTACTGTATATCTAAAACGTGTTTGAGAGTACGTCATCATCGGAGGTGACGTCATCATTAGAACCGTGTGTAGATTCCAACCTCATGGGACTCGAATGACCTTTTTCCCGCAAGGTTGCCTGCGCACGGCATGGGGCATGAATACTGACCCGCAGTACAGGAAGGTGCAAAACAGGCGCGCAGTACAAGGGATGAAAATGAGAGTGAAGGGGGAAGACGAGTGAAAAGAGAAGCAAATTGAAGGAGTAGAAACAGAAGATGATGGTAATAGGGAACATGAACAAAGTGGGAAAAGGGTGACGAGGAGAGAGGAGAAACAACAAGAGAAGAGAGACCGAAAGGAAGTGACGAAGACAGCGGGACTGTATAATAAACAGGGGGAGAAGGAATGGTGTACAATACAGAAGATGAAAACGGGGAAGGATGAGATGGAATACAAACAAAAGGAGGGAGGAAAACGATAAATTAGAACGGTAAAGGTAAAGTTGCCGGTCACGGTAGCCGAGCGGTCTAATGCATGCACTGTCTTCGCTCGCTCGGAAGCCGGTATCGTGGGTTCGAATCCCACTCAGGGCATGGATGTTTGTGCGCAATTTTCTCTGTTTGTGTACAGGTAGAGGGCTTGCGACGAGCTGATCACCCGCCCGAGGAGTCCTACCGAATGTGTAAGATCTAGAAAAACCAAGTGAACGGAGAATTTCATGGAGGCAGGCCTAGGCCCACCGGGGCTGTAGTGCCAAGGAAAAAAATGAAAGAAAGACTAGGAAAGATACTCGAGAGCGACAGAAAGGGTCAATTAAGAAGTTAAAAATAGATGTAATCTAGCAGGTCTGACTGGTATCCAGAACTCTTAGCTGACCTCTGACTGACTGCCAGGGTCAGTTTGTCCCCGCATATAACATAAATCATGCGAGAAGTTGAGGAAACGTAGCTCGCCGTAAGCAGGCGCACACGAGCGCAGCATGCAGGAATGTAATTTGCGGACCGGCCGCGTCCCAATGTCGCAGCTTTACCACCCGCACCACCACAAAGCCATTTACGTGGTGAATGTCCAGGTTCCAGCATTTCATCTGCTAGAATTTCTTTGTATGCTGTCATGACAACAATTCTCTGCGTTCGTTCAGTCTCTTGGTGACATCTTTAAACTTTTGAATCCTTCGACTGATTTTGGATAGAGTGTGATAGACGACTGACCGCCTCTCTGGTCTAGTGGTCAGAGTTACTGGCTACATCTCCAGAGGTTCGGGTTCGATCTCCGGCGCTACCACATTTTCTGAGAAGTAGTGGGTCTGGAACGGCGTCCACTCATCCTGTGAGGATTACTGAGGAGCTATTTAAAAATAGCGGCTCCGGTCTAGAAAACCGAAATGAACGGCCTAGGGGATTCGTTGCGCCGACCACGCGACACACACTATCTGCTAAAATTGGCACTAACTTCGCTGACAAGCTACGGTCGCTCGGTCGGTATAGTTCGCTTGCGGACTAAAGCCACGGAGTTTGTCTTATTTTTGACAGACGACTGAAGATGCTTTGCTAATACGTGTCGGCAAATTACGGTCGCCGCATTGCTTGAAGATCAAACTACTCAACGGACAAACAAACAAACAAACCGATTAACCGAAGACCGAGGCAGCTGTTCAACTGAGAACATAAGGGAGACCCAACCGTAGATGTAATGATACTAAAATGGATCTCAGAGAAACAGGATATTCTGACGTGGACTGCATGCAGCTGGCTCAGCACAGGGTAAAGTAAGACGCGCTTGTAAGGACGACAATGGCCTGTATGAAGCTATATGTAGCAGCATTTCAAGGCATGTCCTGTAGAACACTGTGAAGTACGCAAGTTTCGAACCTGTTGCCTTATAGTCTTGTGCACGGGAGAAGTGGAAAATGCATACAGAATTTTGTTCGGAATGCCTGAAGAGAAGAGCACTTGGAAGACCTAGTGGTAGATGTAAGAATGATATTGAAATGGATCTCAGGAATACGGTGAGAGGATGCGAATTGGGTTCATTTGGCCCATAGAGGGGTCCACTCACGTGATCTTATGAACACTGTAATGAACTATCTGATTATAAGAAAGGCGAGAAATATCTTGAGTAGCTAAGCGACTATTAGCTTTTCAAGAAGGGCTCTGATTCGTCAAGTTAGTTACCTGGAGGACCAAGAAGGAGATGGGCGAGTAATGTGAAGGTGGATCTTATTCCTGGGGTGTTTGCCCTATTGTACCAGTCCCGGATGATAGGCGATGAGTGTGGAGCAGTCGGTGGAATGACAATTGGTAGGGGAAACCTGCCACTTTGTCCAGCATAAATCACGCATGTCCTGACCCATAATGGAACCCGGACTCCCGCGGTAGCCGCATGAGCTATGGATGTAAGTGGAGGGTGTTGGTGTTAGCGGTGTCGAACCTTCGGGGAACCAAGTTCGCAGTAGCATTCAGAGAACTCGTGCGTATTCATATCGATTTTCAGTCACATTACGACGTAATGTAGTGGTGTTTCTGTGCTGCGTTGACCACCTGCCTAAAAGTCAATTTACTAGCCGGCACAAGGTGCCACATAAGTTGATTCACTAGGAATGCCTAAGCGCGCATAATGTGTCAACTGACAGCAGTAGCAGTCGTGAGTGGTACAGCGGTTAACGTCTCTGCTTCGTGCGCTTGAGGACCTTGCTTCCCAAAGTAGGCCACGGTCATCATATCTTGTCATTCTCCTGTTTACGTCGAGACGAATTCTCCAAGTCCTCGCCCTCTGATCTCAGTCGATGCTAGGCTGTACCCGTATATCTGCAGTCGTTAAACAGCTCCGTAAAATAATTCGCATCAAACACATCTGGGATCGACTCTGCCTCTAACAGAAATGAGTAGGCCTCACCATTGGTCAAGCGGTTAGTCGCTGGCTTCCCACCGCGGCGGCCCGGGTTCGATCCCGGGTCTGGTCAAGTGGGATTTGTGGTGCACAAAGCGGCGCTGGGGCAGGTTTTCTCCGAGTACTTCGGTTTCCCCTGCCAATCTTCATTCCACCAATTGCTCCACAATCACCCTCACCTATCATCTGGGGCTAGTACAATAGGCCAGAAGTGGCCGCAGTACAAGGAACTTAGTCCCACCCCACTAGCAATAAAAAAAAAACAAAGGAGTGCCAGAAATCTTGCTGGGAGTAAAGGACGGCCGGCGCGTAAGGCTGACCTCACCACCATCTGTAAGCCGGGAGCCTCCACGGCCTGTTACATGGAATTTTTTTTACCTTACCTACAGTTCCATTAAGGAACAAGGAATTTATCAATCAAAATAATTGACCCGCACGACGGACAGGCAGGGGCGTTTTGAAAGACCCTACCATCGATTCTGGAGGGAGGGGATGTGGGGCGCTGGGCGAGATATACTGCAGCGGTGTGCAATTAATAACTTACTTGTAAGGCACTGAGGTTATGGCGCGACACATAACGTTATTGATTGGTGCGCACCCTGTCAGTCATGTGGGGTAATGGCTACATGTCCTGCACCAATCGCACTGCAGGCCGACGGGAAACATTATTCCCATGAACGTTTTTCGGAAACAAATTACGCAGACTGTTGAATTTCCAGTAAATCATAGTGTCATGAAAAATGTGGCACTGATAGTTCGAAATTTTAAACCGGGAGCCCCCAAGTGTAAAGGTAAAGCTATCCCTGTACCAGGCCGAGGAGGCCCATAGGGTTGTGAGACATTGAGGCTCCCACGTCTTCTAAGACAATCGCCTCATAGGTTGTCAGCCTTACGCGCCGGCCGCTCTGTACCCCGCAGAAGAATTCCTGGTACTAATTTCTGTTAGAGGCTGAGTCAACCATATGGCCATAATGCGGCAGGCAGGACTGAGAAAATCCAATGACCTCATCGGGAATCGAACCAGCGACCTTCCGGCTTGTAGCATAGTGCATCAACCAACTACGCTACAGCGCGCACTTGCGGTTATAGTCCTTATGTAACATCCTCTCTGACAAGAGGATGGGTCTGTCGTTCACAATTGCTGCTGGCCCTCGCCAGCGCAGTCATTCTCGGATCCGAGTCCCGCGGGACTCATAACCGTATTTTACGGTCTCAGACTCGAGATTACCCCTGTCCCCCAACCTGGAGGGCCAGGTCCCCGTATTTATATCCCCTAGGAACAGTGGGGCCCAGTTATATCCTCAGGCACTGGGTTACTTTTTCTTTGTCTCCTACGACTCGCAGGGTCACGGTGGAGGTATTCGACCCCGCCACCCCTACTAGTCCTGGTTATATAGCTCCCGCACAGAAAACGTCTCTTCCATTATTGCGTGTTCTCTCGTTACCGGGGAAACGTCTCCACCGAGCTGTTCCCTAACAACGGCTGTTACTTGGGACTGGGCCTGCATGTCACAGTATTTCGCTACCTCATCTCGGACTTCACTGCCTACGGAGGTAACGCTGGAAGAGAGCAGGCCTTACGACTCGTAATCCTAGTAGCACATCACGTCGCTTGTTATTGTTACTTTCGAGTGGCTACCAGTACTGCTCATGCAACTGACCCATGTGGGTTCCAGGCATCCGGAACTGCCGGTTCTTAATTAGACCCAGTTACATGACTTAGTTCGGGAATCATTATAGCGACGGCCGGGTTTCGATTCCTGGCAAGGGGACAATTTTCTCCGTTCTGTACAGCGTCCAGCCCGGCTCTGGGGCCCACCCAGCCTCCTCTCCAATGGGAACGGGGGGTAAAGCGGCTGAGGCGTAAATCTGACCCCTCACCTCCGTTCAATACCGATGTAAAGGATGATGTAGCTATACCTCCACTCCCCTAGACGCCTATATGGCGTGGTACTTCATTAATTAGCCCAGGGACAACTTTACCTTCGTGGCCCAATGTGAACCGCATTTCTTAATATCTGCCTCGAGTCCAGAAGGGCTTTGGGCCCAACTGAGCGCCACTCAGTGTACCTCGGGGGGCAATGAACCGCCCAGATGTAGCCTCACCTCCGCTTATGGATGGATGCCCGTTACAGTAAGTGCATGTCCCGCGAGCGGACCATTCACTGCAGCCTCAGTACTTGATTACATGCTCCTTTAACACGCCGCATCAATTGCGAAGGTTACTTGGCGGCTATTACGCTTTGCCGGAACTAGGATAGCTCAGTCGCTATAACAGCTCGCTGCGGGCTGGACGGCCGAGAGATCGGATTTCGAGTCCCTGTAGCGGCAAAGTCCTTCTCCACGTCGTCCAGACCGGTTCAAGGCTCAACCAACCTCATATCCAATGCGTAACGGGGGGGGGGTCTTTCCTCGGCGGTAAAGCGGCAGGAGCGTCAAGCTGACCACTGACCTCCGACTAATGTCGAGGTCAGGAATATCTGGATCTATACATTCACCCCCCATACATCTTCATGGCATAGTTCTTAATTCATTAAAAAACTCCGTGGCTTGTAATCCGCAAGCGAACTATACCGACCGAGCGACCGCCGCTTGTCGGCGAAGTTAGTGCCAACTTTTGTGGATAGATGGTGTCACGTGTTCAGCGCAACGGATCCCCACGGCCGTTAATCTCGGTTTTCTAGACCGGAGCAGCTATTTCCTTGGAATAGCTCCTCAGTTATCCTCACGAGGTTGAGTGGACCCCGTTCCAGACCCAATACTTCTCAGAAAATCAGGTAGCGCCGGGAATCGAACCCGTGACCTCTGGATCTGTAGCCACTCTGACCACTAGACCACAGAGGCGGTCTCGTTAATTAGTTAAGCACGGCGAAATGTTCGTTAAGCTAGGGCAGTATTTGACAACCGGTTTACGGCGAAGTCTCTACATATGTGTCATTGCATACACGTACATGGTTGCGTTTTTCGTCAGATGAAGCGACTTTAGAAACTCTGTCTCTCTCTGCGCAGCAAACCGTCACTCGTCCGCCAACTTGTTCGGCCCTAACGCTAGTGTCAAGTTGACAGCATGACAGGTGCGAGGTTAGAAGGACACTCATCGGTGCAGGAAGTCGCGACGTTCGCATGCAATTTATTTGTATGTCACTGGTTGGTATACTGTGACCAGATGTCCTAGAATTTCTGGCACAGTGCAGAGTGTAAGCAGCCGCAGGTCCGTCGTTTTCCGGGTCGCAAATCTGAATTTAACTGAGCTCATCTGTGCATTTGTTTAACATTTCTGGAACCTTTACGGACTTAGGACTGACCAATATGGAAATAAACTGTTCAGACAGGTGCTAACTACGAACCCTTCTTGAGAAGCTGCCAGTCGCTTAGCCACTCAAGAATTTCTCCGAATTTTATGGAATCCGAATGTTCATTACCGTGTTCACAAGAGCCCTCCACTGGTCTGTATGCTGAGCCACTTGAATCCACTCCACACAACCCTATCCTATTTCTCTTCGACCAATTTTAATATTATCCTCCCACCTACGTCTCCGTCTTCCTAATGGTCTCTTTCCTTCTGGTCTTCCCACAAATATCCTATATGCATTCCTCTTCTACTCCATTCGTGCTATATGCCCTGCCAATCTCATCCTGCTTGACCTGATCATTATAATTATACTTTGAGAAGGGTACAAGTTATGAAGCTCCTCGTTAAGCAGTTTTCTCCAACCTCCGGTCACTTCATCCCTCTTCGGAACAAATGTTCCCCTCAGCACCCTGTTCTCTGTGTTCCTTCCTTAATGTCAGAAACGAAATTTCACATCCATACAGAACCACAGGCAAAATTATAGTTTCGTACATTCTAATTTCTATGTTTTTAGACAGCAGACGAGAAGACAAAATGTTCTGGACCGAATGGTAGCAAACATTGCCCGAGTTCAGTCTCTTCCTGAACCATTCTCCGCGATTTTAGTCCGCAAGCGAACTATACCGACCGAGCGACCGCCGCTTGTCGGCGAAGTTTAGTGCCAACTTTTGCGGATAGTGGGTGTCGCGTGGTCAGCGCAGCGAATCCCCACGGCCGTTAATTTCGGTTTCCTAGACCGGAACCGCCATTTCCTTGAAATAGTTCCTCAATTATCATCACGAGGCTGAGTGGATCCCGTTCCAGACCCACTACTTCTCCGACCTCTTGATCTGTAGCCAGGAACGCTGACCACTAGACCACAGAGGCGGTCCTTCCTGAACCAATATGAAAAGAAATCCCACACTCACACACCACTCCTGTCCGCGGCCGGAACAGTGACGCGCGCGCAGGCCCGTGACCGCAGGAGCACTTCCCACGTGACAACAGCGATCAAATTGGCGGCGGCAACAGACAGGAGTGCATGGCGGTCCCGAGGTGGACTGACGATCCCAGGAGTGAAAAGGGTGAAGGACACGAAGAAGAACGGAAAGGCAGAAGAGAAGAGGAAACGTAAGGCGAAGGAAAGGCCGCGCCATAGCTCAGGTCGCTAGTCGCCAGCTTCCGACCCCGGCGCCCCGAGTTCGAGTCCAAGTCAGGTCGTGTGGGATTTGTGGTGGACAAAACGGCACTAGAGCAGGTTTTCTCCGAGTACTTCGGTTTCCCCTGCCAATTCTCAATCCATCAAATGCTCCATACTCATCTACCATCCGGGGCTGGTACAATAGGCCAAATAGTGGGCCCAAGAAACTAAGGAAAAGAAGAAGGGCAGAATGAGGAGTGCAGGAGGGGAGGCACGAAAAGAAAGCGGGATTGAAAAGGATAATGCAGAGGAGATGTAGAAGCATGAGGAAAGAAAGAAGGAGAAGGAGAGGATAACCTGGAGAAGACACGAAACGTTTATGCTGCCTTGTTAAGCTCTGCTGTGCGCAGGACAACAGTAACGAACATGGCAACATGGCAGCATGGCAACATGGCAACATGGCAACACTCTTCAACACCACGGTAAATGCTGACATTAGAGCGGAACTGCAGAACTTTCATGGAGACTTAAGATTCTTATTTTCTGGGGTGAGGCTCTACATAGTCTGGTAGGTCACTGATGTTTCGCAGGAACGTACTGCCTTCATCTTCAGGGTTGAAATGTGAGCCACGCAAGAAGCCGCCTCCTTCTTGCTTGACTTTTTCTTCAACCCTGAAGAAGGAGGAATTGTGTCCTCCAAGGCGTGAAGCTTAATTAAGCATCGGGACGGACAACTTTGCCTTTAACGCGGGGAATATGAAGTGCGCCCTGCACTCGCTCCGGCTTCTGCATGAATGTACGCAGTATGTGCACGCGATGGCATTTCGGCACACGCAGGACCGGATGCGGCCGTGTTGCTTATTCACAGGGGCAATTCGACCTTCTAGAGTCAACCTATGTGATCATACGGAAAGTCGCGTCCCGAGCGGGTGGCACCCCTGCGTCGTATTCGGAAGTGAAACCAGATCCCCCAGAGTTTTCTCGTTTTTTTCTGAGTTCCTCCAAGCAAATGCCGATATGGCATCTCAAAGCCCCGACCGTCTTCCCTTTCATTATCCATTAACGATCCTACCGCTGAGCTACTGACAGCATAAATACATTTAGTCAATAGCCCCAGCAGGCTGACGACTAACTCCTCCGAGCAGGTTACTGTACCGGTAGCGCTTTAGACTCATATTTCGGAGGTAGTCGTTCGAATCTCAGTCCGGACACCGGATAATTTTAATGTTTTCGTGGTTTTCCTCAGCCCTCCCCAGTAAATTCCGAAACAGTGCCGTGATTACGTCAGACTGCCTCCTTACAAATCATTTTCAGTTCATTAATCAGCGCTGTGTAGTATATGTACTGACATCGCCGTAAAATTCCTGGAAGGAGAAAAGCTGATAGTCACTGAGCTGGGCGGAGAATTGCAGAACTCACGTCATCCTTAAAAGACCTTAAATAAAAGTATATGAGAAGAGATTAAGTAAAAACTCAAACAAATGACGAGTTATAATTAGATAATGAACACACTAAGACAGCGTTTCTCAACCCCCGGGCCCTCGTCTTGCAGAAAATAGAATTTACCGGGCCGCGGGCTCACAAAGATTGAGAACCACTGCTCTAAGAACTATTTCCACACTTACATCCTGCCAAAAAAAAAACGATAAGGCACTTTCCAGTTGTAAGCACAAGTGAAAGGAGCTGTACACTGAAATGCACTCACTCTATCTGCCTCTCCAGGAAGTCCACTCCGATTGTCTTCTTGTAGTCTTTGGTGAAGGTGCCTTTGCAGTAGCGCTGGATCATACTGGACTTGCCCACGGCTCCGTTCCCAACGATCACCACCTGCGAACACGATCAGCTGTCAGATCACATTCCTCCGTTCCCTCTTACAGCAACACGAACAAGGCAAACATCTTGTTCCCACAGCGGTTCTATCTTCTGGCATATAAAGATTCACAGCCAACCGACGTTTGGGAGACACGTACAGCATCCATCTCATAAGAGCTTAAACAGTTCTCTCCAGTGTGACTAGTAAATCCTTCATCCCTTACATGTTTCGGTCTTTACAGACCATCCTCAGAGGGACATCAACACAATCGGAAGCCACTATTACCTCTGAGGATGGTCCGTAAAGACCGAATCATGTAAGGGATGAAGGATTGAAATAAGAACAGTCTTTACTAGTCACACTGGACGGAACTGTTTAACCTCTTATGTTATTGTTGGTGTGACGGGCCAGAATGAAACAAATCAAATTTATGGCATCCATCTTCAGGGTCGAAAAATAAGTCGGGCCTGAACACAGGTGAAAAGCAGAGCTGGTTTCTTGCTCGGCTTATTTTTTTTACCCTGAAGATGGAGGCGATGTGTTCCTCGAAAACGTCTACACGGTGTTATATCCCAGAACATAATTCTCTTCATCCTTTCAACAGTTCGACCTATTTCGTATCTGATAGAACATGACTGGGTACATTTATCCGTAGCTGAGCGCACAGCAAACACGCAAAATACGTCCTTAAGAACTTATTCCTCGTCTAAATCATCTCTTGAGGGTTCGTCATACCTTCAGTAGGCTTCCTTACGGAAAAGAGTCGCGTATGTTCAACGGGAACTTCGGTTTGGCGAGCGGAAACCAATCTCATCGTATATTTAACATGGAATCTAGTAGAATTCTAATGATGACGCAACGATTTACGTCACTATCTGATAATGTTTCAGGCGCAGTTTACTGTAGGCTCCGCGTCACATACCCACAATGCAATAACGAAATCATAGCATGTAGTATAAACCCACTGATTTAAGGCCGCGCCATAGCTCAAGCGGTTAGTCGCTGGCTTCCCACCGCGGCGGCCCGAGTTCGATCCCGGGTCTGGTCAAGTGGGATCTGTGGTGGACAAAGTGGCGCTGGGGCAGGTTTTCTCCGAGTACATCGGTTTCCCCTGGCAATCTTCATTCCACCAATTGCTCCACAATCACCCTCACCTATCATCTGGGGCTGGTGCAATAGGCCAGAAATGTCCGCAGTACAAGGGACTTAGTCCCGCCCCACTAGCAATAAAAGAAAGCCCACTGATAAAATACAAAATACGTGTTTCAAGAAGCGCCTCTGATAAGGATCCTAAATGAAAATGACACATGACGACAGAGAGATTATTGCTGGCAGGTTCACCTTCCCGCATAATTAACACTATCTGCAACCAGCGCATGCGCACTGTGTTATTATAATACTGTTATATCGCGGGTTCGGTTATGCCGTTGCTTTGTTCATGTCCCACGCGTTTTGTGTCGCGCACGTTGCTGAGATGTTTCTGTTGTAGTATCTGCTGTAGTTTACAGGGAAGATAAAGTAAAGTTGTCCCTGGCCTTAATCAGTTAAGCGCTACGCCATGAAGAAGCATTGTGGTGTGGAAGTCTAGCTCCATCATTCTTGACGTCGGCGCTAGATCGCTCCGATCAGCTTCATGCTGGGAATCGAACCCGGGCCTTCCAGTCCGTAGCATTACCAACTGAGCTATCGCAACTCTATTTATTATACGCACTCCTCATCTCGATAAGAGGTAGAGGTGAGTAGTCAGCTTCACGCCCCGACTCACTTTACGTCCGGTGACAAAACAAATCAGAATTGAAGTGTAATTTGACAACATACTGTCACGTGAGCGAGTATGACCACAGACAGGGTTTGGATTGGTAATTGGATTTATTGAGTTCTTACAGAACGTAGCTACAAGTAACTATAGCGCTATCGCTAATTCACTACTTTGCAGTTCACTACAGCATGTACTGAGTCTTCTTAGTGTAATGTATCTTCACAGGTTGTCGCCTGGTAACGGCTTCCAACGCCGTAGCTTCCTCAGCTCCCGTGTTCACGTACTTTCTGGCCGCCGACTATCTCACAACTTACTCATTCCTCCCACTGTGGCGGCCATCTCACGCCAACTCCCTTCTCTTCTCACTGCCATCTCACGCCAACCCCCTTCTCTTCTCACTGCCATCTCAAGACACTCTCGTAAATCAGAGTCAAAGTTATGTTACGACCGACGGTGAGTCGGCCAGCCTATCTTGGAATAAAGCACTCATCTGAGACTTAAGACCATACTTTTATTACTGTCAGACCGTTGAAGGCTTGTTGATGTGGGCTGCTCTCTCTGACGAGAGGACGGGTCTCTCGCTTGCCAGAGTCACAGTCATCAGTAATAAGTCTACTGTCAGTACGTAGAATTTACATTTTACATGTTATTAAGTGTATGTATATACAACATATACAAGGCCTCTATCAGTTCAGGCTCAGTACAGCAGAGAATGCCATACCCCCGCCTATATTTCCTGTGTCGGAGTTCGCCTTGTCCAATGTTGCATAATTGCAACTGCTGCTCGTTATGTAGCCTCGGCACGGATCGCACAGAAGACACCTCTCCCAGCGGTTTTTTTATTGTTGCATCACGTCGTTGTCGTTTATAGAGCCATTACCTAGCAACGACTGTTGTAGCTGCTTATTTCGCGGTCGTTGTGTAGCAACGGGTCTGCATGCCACAATATCAAATGTGCAGTTGTTATGAACCATAAGGTATTAAAACAGAAAGATTAATGAAGTTATATTTAATCTAGAAGACATTTCCTTCCTGATCGTGTTCCTCGTTTATGATCGTATTACGTAACAAAAACATTGCTAGAAGATTGTAGAGGCAAGTACAGTAGTTGAAGTATGTCAGCCGCTTATGATCAACCTATAGTGTTGTGAAACGTCTACCAAGGATTTCTTGGTAATTCATAAACCATTTACCTCCTTTCTATCCAGTATTAATAAGGTTACATTCTTATGCGGTTAGGTACGACATGTACCAGAGAGAAGCATGTTCATGGTTTGCACAAAAGCTGTGATGCTGAAAGCTTACCAAAATAAATAACAAAAGAAGAAAGAAAAGAAACTGTATTCTTGGAACTACTGCTTTGAAGCTGGAAGAGTAATGAAGATCGAAAAGAAACCGTATTCTTGAAATGAGTACATCACATTATAAGCTTGAAACCTGATGAAGAAAATAATAAATGAAGATCGAAAATAAACCATATCCTTAGAACGAATACATTACACAAACCTTTCAAAGGAACTAGTGATTGAAGAGAAGAAAACAAACTGTGATCCCCAGAATTTTCGCGAAGCTCGCAAGATCTTCAGCACAGAGTGAGAAGGAGTTACCGGTAATAATGCATCAGAAATGAGATAGTTTAGTCTGCTCCTTGAAAACCAATAAAGATGGAGATTACAACATTTAGTGGTTTCCTTTCATGTTCGAATCATGTTGGAATGTTAGCGATCTCCCGTCTGTGAAGCAAACTACGGCCCACACATCAGTCACGTGTGTCAGGCTCTAGATCAGCAAACTTCTAACGTTATGGGAGGGGTCAACTGATCACTTATGCACGTGATTTGTTTCGCGCGGTGCCATGATGGAATTCGTGACCGGATCAGTTAGGTCCTTTGCGGGAAATGCCTGAAGTGACCGAAATGAGGGCTGAACGAGGGTTAATACATTTTGTTGTTGAGTGCGAGGACCAGAAGTTGTGGCGCTAATTTCATTTTGGTTCATCGAGAATAAAGGGGAAAAAAGTGGTAAATTTTTCCCTGTGCTTATTTAAATACTATGCTACGAAGGCGTATAGGGGGAGTGGATGTATAAGTCCACCATTCTTGACCTCGACACTAGATGAAGGTGAGTGATCATATTCACGCTCCAGTCGGTTTAACCCTCAGGAAATAATCCCTGGTACCCATTCGATAGGAGGCTGGGTGGGCCCCAGGGTCGGTCTGGACGCTGTGGAGAAGAAATGAAGCCGGGAGTGGAACCCCGTAGCTCACCGCTGTACCGAATGAGCTACTCCGACTCCCGATTTTGATCCACACAGCTCGAGTATAAACCCTGTTCTGCAGACGCCGTAGGTAAAGTTGCCCCGGAATCTAAGCAAGAAGCCAAACCGCGCATAGCGACGAGGCTGAACACTGCGCTGGACAAAGCTGGCTAGTCAGACGTCACGCTGATACATTGCAGACTGTAGGCTGCTCATTAGTACAGCTTATTCATAGCGGACCGTGGACTTCAGCCTCTGCAGCTCAGTCGGCATAGCGACTCGCTACGGGCTGGATGACCGAGGGGTCGGAGTTCGAGACCCGGTAGGGTCAAGAATGTTCTCTTCTCCACAACGTCCAGACCGGCTCTGGGCTCTACCCAGCCTCCTATCAAATGGGTACCGGGGGCTCTTTCCCCGGTGGTAAAGCGGCAGGGGCGTGAAGCTGACCACTCACTTCCAACTAGTGTGGAGGTCAAGCAAATGTGGATCTATACATCCACTCCCCCATACGCCTTAATGGCCTAGTGCTTAATTATTTGAGCACAGGGACAACTTTGCACTTATTATTTCACACATGTTGATTCTAAATTACTGTCGGGATTTCAGAGGCCTATAATTTTCAAATCAGAAATAACAAAATAAAACTCCTTACTGAATATGAAAGTGCAACTAAAAAATTGGTTAGATATAGAATCAATACTGCAGAATGCTCAACAGCTTCAACATGCGCGCCTTTCGCGGCACGTAAGGTTTGAAAAATACAGGCCATGAAACCCCTGTACTTGCTAAGAACGAAATGGGTTGCTGGCTGCAAGGCGGTATCCGGGCCAGCGTTGGCAAGTTCACGCCGCTTGTGTGTGGGAACGGACCCACAGAAGCTGTCTCGTACTTTCTCAAGGAAAGATGAAGAACAGGTAGCTAAACGCTTCCGTGTACGGTTCTCTGTTTGTGTGAAGAAGCAGCGATCGGACAGCAGTAACGCCAGCATTGTCTTTACACAGGCAAATCTGAACTGCAACTAAACAGCTGCTGTGGGGCGAGGAGGATGGGATGGGAAGAACATGTAACACGCATGCAGGAAATGAAATTTGATCGGAAAACGTAAAGGTAAAAAAGTAAGGTAAAAAAGATAAAATTGTCCCTGTGCTTAACTAATTATGCACTACGCCACGAAGACGCATGGGGGAGTGTTGTATAGATCCACGTTTTCTTGGCCTCGGTCCTAGTTGGAGGTGAGTGGTCAGCTTCATGCCCTGGCCGCTTTACCCCCGGGAAAGAACCCCCGGTACCGATTAGATAGGTTGAGTGGTCTCCAGAACCGGTGAAGACGACTTGGAGAAGAGAAAATTTTTAACCCTACCGGGACTCGAACTCCGACCCCTCGGTCGTCCAGCCCGTAGCCAGTCGCTATACCGACTGAGCTATCCCGGCTCCCATCTGGACGTACATGGCTGATGCTAAATCCATAGCTCAGCCAGCTTAGTGACTAGGTTATGAGCTAGACGACCAAGGGATCGAAATCAGATTCTTGACAGGGGTGGTACATATAGTAACCAGTGTGTACCTCACCTTGATGGCCACCTCAAGCTCTTCTTCCCGCATGCTGGCCACTCCTCAGGGCTGTCCAAACAGGCTGGCAGTCCTCATCTCATTCTACAAACAAAAGAGTCAGTCGTTCAGAAACAACAAAGCGTTGCCTAGTTACAGGCGTTGTCAGTTTACACAGCAGCTGTGTGTGACGTCACACGAGAGCGCAGTATGCAACTGCTGGCTGCTCTAATATACAAGCATGAAACAGCGTCTTTCATTCTTTTCTTTTTTTTGTGACGTCTAACAAGAATAAACGAGATCTCGCCGTTGAAATGTACGAACAACGTCCCACGCCATAAGGCATCATAACAATAAAACGGCAATTCTTCTCCAATTGAAGCGACAAGTTCCTCCGAAACGTCTGTTGACTTCCAACGGACTACAAGCCATTGTATAAGATAGGATTCTTCACGGTATTTAGTTTCGGTGTTCTCGGTTTTAATTTGTGTACAAACGTAGAAAATTGAGCCTGACTAGCTCAATCCGTACAGCTGGAATGATGGGGTTCGATTCCCGGCAGGGTCAAGAGATTTTTCTCTACCCCACAGAGTCGTGACTGGCTTTGGGACTCACCTAGCCTCCCTTCCGATGGGTACCGGGGGCTCTATCCTCGGGAGTAAAGCGGCTGGGACGTGAATCTGACCAGTCACCTCCATCCAGTGCCGAGGTCAAGAAATGTGTAGCTGTACCTCCAGTAACCCATACGTCTTCATGGCGTGGTGCTTAATTAATTAAGCACAAGGACAACTTTGCCTTTACTTTTACCTTACACACACGAATAATCGCCAAGAGTTCCCCATTTACCGTAACAAGGATATCTGAAATCAACTGTTAATTTCATAGCCTCAGAATTTCGGCAATTTTGATTAATTTTGAAGCCCCTTACATTAAGGGAAGAACGTAGACTGAACAGGGCGCGCAGGGCAATATTTGGACCTGAGAGCGATGAAAGTTTTGTTACGATTTGATGAGCATTAGCAGGGGCCCCACTGTCCCTAGCAAGGCCTTGTTCTTGGCAGCCGCAACCCCGGCTCTTGGCAAGGGATTTCTATAACGCCAACCTAATTAACTGTTTGGAGCTGCGTCTGTCTTGAAAGAGTAACAGTAGAATGCAGTGGCTGAGGCAGCAACGCCTTGAG